>NW_023998464.1:7218497-7242493 GCF_014805625.2 Glossina fuscipes | reverse complement strand
ACTTACTAATAAAATAAGAGTTCGAAGAGCTGTACTGAAATATTTTAAAGCAACAGACGCAGATACAAGCATTTGCAAAAGATTTGTCTTAACAAATTCGTGAACGAAATTCGTAAATGAATCCAAGAAGAATTACTTACTAACATAATGTGATGCGAACAAGATAGCACTGTCTCTTAATGCATCCTATCCGAGTTGCGCTCTTATCAATTTACTAGTCAGATTCTCGGTGATGTTGTGTGTTTGTTTGTGTGCGTGTACGAAAACGACCTCCTAGCATCTAAACTATCTATAATTATAAAATTCACTTGACACCTATCAACACACATTTGAAATTCGTTTATATATAATTCGATTTTGTTTTCTTGCCTTTAAAATTTTTATAGTTAGTTTTATAGCGTATGGAATATTATTAAAAATGGCATTTCTCGATAAAAATGGTGAGTGAACGCCTAAACGTGGACATTTCGGCATTTCATAGCAAGTTTTAAAATGCATTTGGAATACTGTCTCTTTGTATTTCTTTAGGTTGTTTTCTACCTTGCAATCCTAACAATTCCCAACAATATTCTCAATACATTTATTACGATACTGACAGATCTAATGCGCGCAAAATCGAATTTGATCTCCAGAAGGCGAACTGTTGCTGCCTACGAGATTATGCGCAATTGTTGAGTGATAACTCTTTGGATAAGTGCAGCAACTTGAGCAACGTTTTCGGCAGCTTAATTAATTTAATTTTTATTTGCATTATTGTAAGAATGTTGGATTTTACTTTATGAAAAAATTTGTTTGCATAAAAATTAAAATGAAAGCCAAATTGGGTTTAGAAATTATTTATAATACGTTGCAGAACCTTACAAAGTCGCTTCTAAATATTCATATGCCGGAGGCAAATGCAAGAGAAAGTGAACACAGTGCTGCATTAGTTGCACTAAGATGTCTTCGATAAAATTTAACTTGTCTGAATGAAATAAAGCTCTACGAGACGAAGTACAATAACTTCTGATTATTGTCTCACGGATATGGCAAACATGGTGATTAATGATAATTCGAATGAATTACGTTCGATTTGATACCAACAAATGATTTCTCTATAATTACGAAGTAAAAAACGAAAATAGGTTCGTAAGACTCTCTCTGTATTTACAGCATATTATTTCAAATCATCTTCGTCAATAGAAATACCACAGTTAGGAGAGATCCGCTGTAAGCATTCGATAACTGCCATAAGCCACAAGCAGAGCTACCGGTGCACCAATTGTTGGCATTGCAACCGTGGTTTGAGCAGAAGCAGCACCTGTGAGCTTCTGGGCATTCGTGACCTTCTTCTCTGCAACCTCGCTCCGGCTTTGGAAAATTTTCTAGGATTGGTAAAAATATGCTTTATCAATTCTTTAATTTATCGTATTTAAGTTTTGCATACGTTCAAGCGGAAAAGCGGCATAACATTGGGGATCGTTATCGATGTCATCCTCGCACGTCATAAGGAATTTATAATTGTCGCTTATATATTCGAGATAATTGCATTCTCTATGAGTACTATTGCATTCAAAACATTTTACTTTCTTCAACGTGCCGTGAATCTTTCCACTAATCTGCGCGGACATGAACGCAACACCAATTAATATTAATATTATTACTTTGCAAATAGAAGTGATCATTCTCGATAATATAAGTAAAATAGGTTCAGAGAAATTGGTTTTTTATTTCAGCGAACAATCCGAATAGGAAATATTTTCTTAAGCAAGAGTTTTCAAGTGTGCTTTCAAATTATGTATTAGGTAAAAGGAAACATAATAATAGTGTTTTATATTTCACAAGAAATATAAACTTTTTGTCATTTTTCTTTGAAGAACTTTGAAGTCAGCCTTACATACCTCGCATCGTTCTACCAATAGTGAAACAAATAGCATTTGGATTGGACAAGGGTCGCTATACCCAACTAACAACTCAACTAACGTTTCACACTTCGTACGTGCCAACTTCCGACCAAAGTTCTCATAATTTTTGTCGAATCATTGAAAATGCATGCAAGACCAACGCCTTTCGCATTGATCGATACTGGACACCTCATCTCAAGTTCAAAATTAAACAACCCTCAATCTTTAGAAGCAAGACCTCACATAGCGTGAACTCTTTCGTATTGCTTCTTTTTTTCACAGGTTATTGTCAACGGTCCCAAGAACGTCTGAGTTCGCATTTTAGCAGCAATTCTAATTCGCTAGAAATTCATACATAGTGGTGCCCAAAATCTGTTTTTTAATCAATATTTAGTTCCACAGCGATATCATAAGAAGAAATATGGACTTCAACGATTGGTCAAGCAGAGCGACGCGAATTTTTAACTTCAAAATTTCTAAAGTGACAGCTTAGCTGTTCGAAATTTTGAGTTGAAAGTTCAGTTTTATAGCAAAGGAAAGAGTAAAAATACCATGAGCGGTTTACACACGGTTTATTTAAGAATATTACATATTTGCTGAATTCTATTTTATATTATACAATATATATGATGAGCATACCGAAGGAAAATTTACAAATAAAAAGCTTCGATTAAAATTATATAACGCAGAATGGCTGAAAACCATATATGTTAGGCTATAGAAAAAGTTGATTTACAAGAATGCTGTTAAATAAATGACAATTTAATATGAATTTCTTTTTTTTATTTGGGGAATTTGGGTTCGTAATGGGGCTTCGCTTGCTATTTTTGGGAACTGTTTACTTCAAAAATCCCATGACAAAATTAGCATCATTGTCAACAACATATTTTGCGAATGTGTAAGGTGGGATTCTCTACACAGGAGAGGCATCTAATACGATGGAGCGAAAAGCAGCTTTACGTAACAGTAGTAAATTGGGTGTTTCAGAATACAGAATTTTTAATGCGCTGAATACGGAACATTAACTTTTTATCTAGTATAACTACCAAGCGCTTAAAGTAATCAGAAAGATAACTTTCATTACATCGAAAGCAAGTGTTTCTTTTTCGCGTAAGAAAAAAATGCTTGCGTCTTCTCTAATTATTTAAATAATTTCTTGTTAATTATTTCACAATCAAGTTCACGCGACGAGTATAAACTGATATCATTGGCATATAAAGCAACGTAACGATCATGGGAAGTCAGACCAGAAAGTTGAGGACAAAATAGGATCCATGGCGGATCCCTGCGGAGCATCTACAGGAACGACATATGCGACTTCTAAAACCAAATTGTTCATTTGAAATTCTATTTTTCTCCTGAATTGTTTTTAATTGTATTTAATAGTTTCACTTTAAATAAGCTCTTCACATATATGCTGCGTAGAAAACTCAATAGAGTAACAGGTGGATAACTATTGACATAATTTTGTGGTTTGTCTGGCTTAAAAATGGGAATGACTTCCATATATTTGGCAAATGTTGGAATTTGACGTAAGAGTTAATTACACAGCAGGAAGAACGGATTAGTTTATGGTGAATATTTTTTAAAGCTGCTCTTCCAATATCACCGAAACTTAATTTTTCTAAATTTTTTTGAACATGCTTCACTTACCAAACATTAAACGACGTCGCCACTTACGTACAACAACTGATCTGGAGCCCAGTCGCTTTATTACAATGTTATCCACAGGCTTTCTGGCAGTGGAGCTCAAGCTAGACGATACTTTATAATTTTCTAGCACTCTTTCTGTGAAAGCTTTTATATCATCGCTAGATACAGAACGTAAATCTCGTCAATAGTTAGGTGGTAGAATAACATTGCGCTTTTCGGTCAGCAATTTGATTATGTTCCTGAATGGCTTCATCCAAACCACTTGCTTTACGATCGTACAATGCATTTCATTCTGGATTCGTCAAATTTGGTGTTAAGTTCGTGTGATCAAGATTCTCCACGAAAATAGACACAAGTAAATCGTATAGAATTTCCATTAAAATTAGCAATTAGGCTTTTAGAGATTGGTATTACAACTCCTCCACCTAACCGATTTCTTTTGTCCTGGCTTAAAAAAAAGGAAACATATATCAACGGTAATTTTGATTAAAAAATCAAAAAGCCCATAGGATTTATCGCGAACACTACGGCGATTCGGAAAAAAGACGTTAACATAGATTGCTATGTCCATTACTAAGTATTTGTATATAAATACTTGATAGGTAATTGCGTTGTAGCAGTAAATTGTGCTTGCTTGGTTGTATACATCTTAAGACTATTAACAACCTTAAGTAGTCCTTAAGTAGTAAGACGTATGTTGATTTACGGTGCACATTCATTGCGGTATTAACATGACTCAAAATGTTCTTAGCATATCTTACGTTAGCTTTATGATTCAAGTTATCTTGGTCGGACTGACCTGTTATTTTGGAATCTGTTCTGGTCCCTGTTTTCAATTTGTCCCTTATTTGTCAACTATGAGCACGATTTGAACATCCGCTCTCTATGGAGGTATGGTTCCGTTCGCAATTTGCACGCCTCACGATGGAATTATCGGAACTATCATTGGTCTTATGCTTCTCACCGAACGCCATGTCCGAACGTTGGGCAGTTTTGGAATTGGTTTGGTTTACCTTTCTAAAAGTCCTGTACCATGAACATAATAAACGATAACAGGTAAGATAGGTAAGAAAAATATATTCGGTCGTGACCGAATCCTTTGTACCCATCGCCAAAGGCAAAACAGGTAAGAGAAGTAAATTTTCAAGTTCTGCAATATGACGGGGTCGCGGCTGATTTTATCTATTTTCAAAATAAAACCTTTGTGATACAGGCGTGTGGGTGTTGTAGGCGTGTTCTTGCAAAAGTTTAAGACACTTCCAAATTCTCGGGGAATTTTGGTCGCCTAGAGAAGCGGCGGACGGACTTCAATCCGCTAATTGCATTGTGACGCTTTCAATACGTGCTTCTTAGTCAATCCTATATATCTCCAATCGTAGGCATGATAAAACTTTAAGTTTTTATATAAAAATTTCAATGCCTCCTTAGAATTCTCAGATAAGTATGTGATTTTTCTTTTTACGAACATAAAATTCTTTCAAAAAATACTATTTCATTTTTGTTTCATTCTTGGCTGGCAGATGACATGTACAACAAAATTTTGTATATTGTTATATTTTCGCTTTTTTTTAAAGAAGGTAATTAAACGCGATAAACATAAGAGCGGCTGATTTACAGATGACATTTCTTTTGATAGTTTTCAACCTAAAATGTCACGTTTGTAACTCGAGGGATCACTTAAGTTGTGATGATATTCTGTATTCTGCCGATCCAAGATATTTAAAGGAATGTGTCCAGAATTTGAGCACTTGCGCTGTACTTAAAGGACAATGGGGCGGCAGTAAGTGATAATGAAGCTTACATAAGTAAACTTGTGAACGGTTATTATCTACTTCTCTTCGTTAAAGTAAGACATATTCTCGTGAGACGGGGTTGTGGACCGTTACATTCATGTCATCAAGGTCATGCAATATGTTGTCAATGTGATACCGATGGGTGCAATTTCAGCAATGACTGTGTCGACCCCAACGCCAAAAAAACCTCTTCATGCAAAAATCCAGTGAATCTAATTTCCTGGCTAATATTTTTGTTTGTTTTATCACTATGTTCATCGTTAATGATTCTCTAACTCGTGTGAAAAAATACATATATATATATATACAATTTTTTTCTACCTTCATAAAATGAGAGACTTTTCTTTGAATGAAATAGTAAAAATGGTTTTACATTTACAATTTAAAAGTCACGAAAGAAGAATACGATTAAAGTCATACAGGCGCTGACCCATAGCCAGAAGTTAAAAGGGAAGTTTAAATGGAAATCTCTATAAGCAATCGCGGTATTATTAACTTCGACATCTTCGCAAAGATTGTTTACATTGCAACGAGAAGTTTGGCACTGACAGCATATGGAACTATTTGAAGAGCACGCTGGTATTGGATGGCAATCACGCGTTAATGTTACACTTTCGTCTAAAATGAAGATATGAAATGGCAAAATGCGGGTTTCAACGGACGCTTGCAACCTTACCGTAAGCACCCATTCTACCATCTTGACCAATTAACACCGAACACGATTCATTGCACGTTCTGAGAAATTCATCCTTGGTAGTGAGAGCTGCCAGAGCATTGCATTGCCAATCCCTTGGAAAAGTGCAACTATAACAATCTACAGCTGGCTCGACTAAAAAAAAAAGATCAGAAGCCAAACCAATAAATTACAGTACAATGAAGCAGAAAACCCCATTTCCGATATACCATACAATACTAACCATCTTTTACGCTAAAACACAGGCAATTTAAGATAACAAATAAGCCCAAATTCTTTAACAAAACAGGCGCACGCATGTCCGTTGCAAACTGGAAATGGATATGAATTAAAAAATTACTGAAGCCAAATAAAAACTCAAAGCCAATTTTTTCGAAAACAGAAACGAAATAAAATATCATTAATTTCATTTGATAGATGGCTATGATTATTACATTTTCAAAAGAAAAGGCACCTGTAACGAGATAAACAGGCACCTCCATACGTAAATGCTCAACGCATGTGTGCACAAGGTGCTGCTCTAAAAATGGATTTTCTCCAAGAGAGAACCGCCTACAATGGCCCGTTTTAAAATGGATCTTTATTTTATTGCGTAGCTTTTCTGTCAGCGTAGCTTTTTCACGTGGTCAGTCGACATTTTGACGGGAGAACACACGTATGTCACGACGTTCTAAGACATTGCCCAAATGAGCAGTTTTCTTTCATAACTACTGCAAACACATACTACTGTTGGATTAATATAATGAAAGTCATACGTGTTCGACGCTAATAATTTTACATGAGCATTTTCCGTTTTGAGTGGGTCTGACGCACTAACGAAAGATTTATAAGCAAAATCTCGAGAATACAGCATTTATTGCCCTTTTTATGCCTGACTACGGCTATGTGTAGAGCCCGTCGAAAGAGTCTGTAGAAATCATATGGTGCCTTTCACGTTCAGCAACCTTTATGGTTTCGTCAAAGTCCGCTACTTAATTATAAGGCGATGCAAAAGCGTATAAAATTGTGCAAAAATTCGAAAAAAACTCACATTGAGCACGCGGCAGCCGAAAGGTGTACAAAGTTCTAATTTACATATCGGAGAATTTTTTTTAACCAACTTACACAGATTTCTCTTACAACTCTCCAGAACTAAATATTACCGTAAAGGCAGCGCACCACAAAACCGAAATCCGGTGAGACGTACCCTTTAAAAGCGAGTCCTATACTATTCACTAATCGCGCTTTTTGTCAAAAATAGCGTCTGTTCCTTGACTATGTATACTGTGATGAGCTTAAATTTCAATATTCGCAAGTGAAAAAAAACGGATTGTTTACAAAGCGATAATATTAAGTGTCCTGAAATTCTTGCCAAAGCCTCAACCTGCTTTTGGCTATACAATGTGCATATAACGATATGTAAACCTTTTACGAAACATTCACACTGCTTTGTTGTCCTCCTTAGCTAAAACTTTCGAAGCGTTAATAGAGACTATTAAATATCTACAGCACGCATGCACATTGAATTCCCATATCGCATACAATATTATCTATCTATTTATCTAGCCTTTTGTCGACGTTTTCTTTTTTAATTGGAACAAATAAAGAAAAAGTCAATTGACTTTTATTTACGACAGAAATTAATATTACGTCTGTCTTAGTTATGTTCTTTTGCGTATATTTTTTTAATTCACACGATATATTTTTGTAAACATTTAATTTGCAATTTGCAAAATAATACAGATTACAAACGTTGCGCACGTCTTACTTCGACAAGCATGAATAAGTTTATGACTTTATTCATTATTTTGATGATAATACATTTGAATTCTTTCAACGTTCAAGCCCAAACGGAGAATCCTGACGAGCAGGAAGAGGAAGGTATAGGTTTCATTACTTTTGCCTTTGTTTTAAATGAAAGCTGTACATAAATTAAGTTTCATATCGATAACAGAGGATAGCGGTTTCAAATGTTACAATTGCAGTTCATACTCTCAACCCGATTGCGATGAATTGGGATGGGGTCAAACTAAGTACTTGCACTCCTGTTTGGCAAATTCATGTTCTTTGGTAGAAATGGAGCATCGTAATTAAGCAAAATTTATTGAATATCTACCCTTTCACATCTATTTAGTATGTGTTCACTTATTTTTCTAGCCAAGAAGTTAGGTGTTGCCATAAGAGTACGTAGATGCGGCGTGTTGCTAGCTTGTGATCACGTGGAATATCCTGTTTGCTGCTCCTGCCAATCGGATGGCTGTAATCGTGGTAATATTTGCAGCCGTGCTCATTACTCATTAGTGGAGACGATGGAGAAAACTGCCTTTTGCCTTCTACTAACAATCATTATCAGCGTTTATCATGATTACGTATGAAATGATTTGCCTCGAACTTTGGCTACGGCAGAATAAATGTATTTTTCGCCATTCTTTAAATGCATTAAATAAGATTCAGATTCGTGCAAATCTATTGGTTTTATTTTTACTTTTTTGCTTTCTAGAACATCGCTTTTCTATAAGTTGATATGGGATTGATAAGGCATACGTAACGATTGTGAAATACTACAATAAATAAACGCATACATGAACATTAGAATGATTTGATAGCACATGCATAACATTATCTGTTTTGTTGTCAAAGTGTCTTTTTGTTTTTTTTTTTTTTTTGTCTCAAAGAAAAATCGAAAAAAACCAATTGGGTTTTATTTAAGATACAAATAATTGTTGCGTCTCTCTCCTTTCCTTTTATATATTTTTCACAAATTACGGAAATATTTTTAATTTGTTATGTGCAAAATATTACAACTATCTCGAAGAGTATGAACAGGTTTACGGCAGTATGCATTATTTTGATAACAATACATTTTATTTTTATCAACACCCAAGCCCAGACGGAACGCTCTCAAGATCTATTTGGATCGGAAGAAGAAGAAGATGAAGACATGGAATATGAAGGTACAATTGTTGTTGCTTGTTTTCCTCCTTATAAAGAATTCACCTTAAATAAGAATTAAACGTAAATTAAAAATCGTATCAATAACAGATGAAGGTGGTTTCAAATGTTATAATTGCAACGCAGTGTATCAACCCGATTGTAATTATGTGAAACCTGGTCAACGTAAATACTTGCATGTCTGCTATGAAAGCTCGTGTTCATTGATGGAAATGGAACATCGTAATTAAAGAAAATGTTATTGAAATTCGTTACATCCATATAAGAATATTCTCGCATGTTTCTAGCCAATATCGTCGGTCTTTACGTAAAAATACGTAGGTGCGGAGTAACAATGGATTGCTATCACATCGATTATCCCATTTGCTGCCAATGCGAAGCTGATGGTTGTAATGGTGGCAGTCACTGCAGCCGCGCCCACGATTCTTTAATGGATTCGTTAATGGTCGAGAGGCCTTTACTTTGTTTTTTAATAAAAATCATTATCAGCTTTTGCCGTCATTATATATGAAATAAATCGTTACTAGCTTTGGCCAAGACACGAAAGAATCTGTCTTTAGCCATTTTTCAAGTAGATTAAATAAAATTCAAAGTTGTTCAAGTTAAATAATATTTTTTGGTTAAAGCAGGTTATTGTACATAAAATAGGACAAGGAAATCGTATTGATCTTTCGCTATCATTCTGTTTAACATCCAAATACAAGAAATAACCCGTAAGGACGCAACGCCGGCCCTTAGGTAGCATGCAACAATTCGCCTTGCGCAAATGTTGACTCGTCTTGGTAACAATACACCAAAAGTTATACACTATTTTAACGTAAAGGCATGCTCTTAATGAAAGCCCGCATAATGGGCGGCACCCAAGACAGGGCAAGGCGCAACCAAAATTTCGCAAACATAATTTTTTTTTTAAAGATTTTATTAGTTTTCAACTGTTTTCGTCATAAAAGACTACAAATTAGACTTTCTCGCCATTTAAGGGCTTGATTTTCATAGTAAGCGTTATATGTGGTGAGATCTAAAAAATAGACTTACATTTCTACATTGCTACTAAGAACCGATTTTCATCATAAAATATTCACGATTACCCCTTTTTCTTCATGGGAAGCCTTATAGGAAATTCGTCTCAGCAAGTTAGAATGGCGAAATATTATTATATGAACCATTTCAATAGCGTTCATCCTTGAGCCAAATTACGCCGATGTATTAAATTTGACGAAAGAAAGTAAAATTTTTGTTCTATGCGTTGAATATGAAAATACATAGACGGATGTCAGATGGATGGACGAACAGACCAAGACGAAGGTAATTCATTAATAACACTGTAGGGAATTGGGGTAAAATGACCTCTTCCTTCTGATCTTATCGTTGCATGTAACGTGCCCGAACTCTGTCCTTTCATTATGATAAAAAGGAAAAACGATTTACGTATGCTTGCGTACATTTACATATGTTTACATGTAATACCAAGGCCTGTCTCTTTTGGTTGCCATTAACGTCCGAATTCGTCATTTTAATCATTCTAATTTTTGAACCAACAAGAACGGTTGTAAGGCACGCATATAGAATAGCTCTTGCGGGGCGCTTCAAGGAAAAAATCCCTATAAAGTTATGAACTATTTTTGTATGTATGCCACGAATGCTCAACCATTCAAATTTTACAGCCAATTATTTTTGTTCAATTTTATATAACTTTAATACATTAACAGTAATTGAAAAATCTGGATCTTTATCATTGTAGATGTTAAAACATTCATTACATATATTCTATTACCTTGTGGCTACCGTTACAAAATATTTGTAATCAGATTTCAAATGCCACAACTAGTCTTAAAATAAGTTGACTGTCGTTTCTTGCACTGGAATCTATACAGTCAGCGAACGTGTTAAGGGATTACATATTTTCTTCATTTTTTTTTTAATAAAACGAAATATTATTTTATTCAAATTGTTAAGTAGTCAAAAAAAAAAAAAAATAGGGGAACACTTAAGCAATATTTTGTAAACCAGTTATTTGAAAATAAAGAACTTTGTGTTCGCACTGTGACTTTTTATAACCACCACAAAAGGATGAGGGGTCATTTTGTCAAAACGTTTGCAACGCGCAGAAGAAAGCATCAGATACAGCACAAATTGATCAGCATCAAATCCTAAATCAATTTAAGCAAGTCCGTCGGTCTGCCTGTGCAATGTCTATTGTAAACATTCTCCTAGTCGCATACACGCCTACAACGCCCATACGCCTCTACGACAAAACCTCTCATTTTGATATTAAAAGAAATCGAGTACCCCCGCTCCATACTATGGAGCATGAGAATGTTGTTCTTTTACAGTACAGTAGACGACAATACACAATTTGATGACTTGCAGCAAATTGATCAAGATAAACATTTTGCTAAAGGCGCTGACGATGATAATGTTGACATTGGAAAGGAAGGCAAGAAAATTAAAAATTTTACCTTATTAGGATATTTAGGATTGAGCTTATTTCGAACGTAAACTTACGAGAAATTTTTTTTTTTTAATGTCTCAGAGTAAACTTCAAGTTATTAATAGCGATTTCAACTGTCAGACAGTTCTTCAAGCATCATCCGGCATTTTGACCTTCAATGCAATTGAAGAAATTATTTTTTATTTTTATTTTTGAAGAGATATAAAGTTTAGCTTAGAACTACATTTACATTGAGTTTAATGCCGTAAACAGACTCGCAACAGTTATTAAAGAAAGACATAACAGCGGACAAAAATTTCGAGAGGAACACCTGAAAGTACAATAAGAATTAGTAGCAGCTATCAAAGATCTTACCAAAGCCCTAAGCAAAACAAAATTAAATATTAAAAAAAAAGAAAGCATTTGACATTTTTCAGATTTTTGTATAAATTTCCTTTTTAGTGTTTATAACTAAATATAAATATAAATACACGTTAAAAACGTGTTAACGTAATGTAATTTGGTCTCACGTCTTTCCTTCTTTGAAGATTAGTTATTCTACTGGTAGTGCTTTCGTCAATAAGATCAGTTAGGAAACATTTATTTTGTTTTTCAAAAGCATATTATGTAATATGGCGCCCGTGTAGATATATAAATTTCATTTTCATGCTCACAAATTAAAATCCTGGTTGTTTCAATAAATGTTCGAAGCTCAGATTTGTTTTCATGGACGTTATGATTATTTATCTCTGCAGATTCGTTGGTTTTGCTTTTAATATCACAGCAGGATAGAACACGTGCCATAAAAATACAAACAAAATAAAAATGTTGCGGAAGGATGTAAATGTGCGGGAAGAGATTTTTCTGAGTTGTTATTTACTTCTTTATAGTTACCTCCGCTACCATATCTTTAAAGGCATCTTTTCCCTGAAGAACCTGCAATGATTCTGATGTTTGCTCCAAGCTTTAAAAGTAATGTCCTGACACGAAAAGTGCTGAATATTTGAAAATTAATCACTGAACTGAAGAAAGGAAAAAATTTTCGAGATCATTAGGAGTTAAATAGCTCCAAAGGACTTCTGAATTGAGGATCATTCAATAACAAGAAAGCTGAAAGCTATAAAAATGGAAATCGATAGAAGGCAATTATTTTAAACGCGAACAATTGCTTCAGAGTCGCTCGTTGTAACCAGGAATAGCACAAATCGTGAAAATAATAAATGAAACTCAGTCAAACGTGTCTTCTGTCTGGTTTCGTTATGTTGTTAACTGTGATCTATCCCTTCCTTTAACAAGTAACTTGTTCTCTCAGCGCAGAATTTATTTTCCGTCAAAACGGCATACAAAACTACCGGTTGCCGACGGACAATGCTTGAAATAGT
Source organism: Glossina fuscipes (assembly GCF_014805625.2). Classification (NCBI taxonomy): domain Eukaryota; kingdom Metazoa; phylum Arthropoda; class Insecta; order Diptera; family Glossinidae; genus Glossina; species Glossina fuscipes. Next base: position 7,229,726 of record NW_023998464.1, on the reverse strand, counting down.
ATGTATTTTATTATATTTCTTTCGGTCGAGGTTCAATTGACTCTTAAAGCAAATCTTAAATTAATTGATATTAAAGCTTAGTATATGTACAATAAAACAAATAAGAAGGAAAAAAAAGAAACAAAGGAAAAAAAGCATGTACACCATTAGCATAGAGGCACACCCACAACCGGTACAGGACCAAATTGCGATTGAAACTCTAAGCCATCGCAAACATTCATAAGCTTGGCAACCGATAATAGTTACAACAATTCATTTTCGACTCGTCGTGACATTTTAAAGTTAAGAGCTAGTTTAAGTACGACATAGGTAAATTACGTGCATTAAGCAATGTTGCTTTAAGGGACTTTAAAGAGTCCGATAATGAGAATAAGTGGTAGACGTCATTTAGGATCTTGCAAGCAACTCTGAATGGGTTAAATATCTCATAATTATATTTACATCGACTAAGCTTAACCAAGGTAAAGCGCCTAGAGAAGCGGATGGGGACATTAAAGCTTATTTCACCAAGTAATACAAGCGAGTCAATAGCACCATTTATTACTTTGATTACGAAGGAAACCCCAAGAACAAATCTGGGTTTCTCGAGAGACGGTAAGGACAACAGAAGCAACCTATTTTTTTAAAAGGGGGAAGAGAGGCAATCGGATCCCAACCCAAATTCCTAAAGGCAAACAGCAACAATGCTTTCGAACAAATTCAATTGAATCTACATAGCACCTATATGAAGGAGACCATACAACAGAGGCATACTCAAACATAGGTGTAACCAAACACATGTACAGCCTTTTAGTAATGTAAGGATCATCAAGCTCTTTGGGCCACCTCTTTATAAAACCAAGCGCGGACCTAGCTTTGCTTAACGAGAGCTCAATGTGTGCATTATTGGCCAAAGGTGAACTGTCGCGGAATTTTGTCAGTAAGTAACACTTGGTTATTTACATAAAAGTAGGGAACCGGTTTAAAAATACAAAAAAGGCTTTGAAACACAATACAGTAAAGTTTGGAATGCGAATATCACGTTAATAACATCCCGCTTGGAAGGGTTACCGCGCGTTACGGCGTCAGTATTCATAGCATAGGAATCAGTATTTCATAGCATAGGAATCAATACTTGAATGCTTATCAATAAGAAATATCCTGTCAGGCCTCAAAGAAATATAAACAAATGTGTATGGACGACGTTAATGGGTTAATTGTACAGATGTACTCAATAAGCGATATATAGTAGAAAAAAGTCGAAATTCTTTAAACTCTTTATTAAGCACAATTTAAAATTTTCAATATAATTTATTCATTTAAAAGAAAAAAAATTATAAATATTCAACTGTATATTACTTACTTGAGGTGAAAGATGCCTTTCTAAACAAATTATTCGATGGTGAAAAGTACTCCGCCGGATATTGCTGCTGTTGATATTGGTGATGATTTAATTGTTGCAAATATTTGCTAAGATTCGCATTAATAAAAAATTTCGTTAGCGATATGGTTGACGGCGTCGTTGAGGCAGACAACGACGATGTAATAAAGAGAGTAGTTGGTCTTGTTGAGATTATTTCTAAAGCTGCCGCTGAAGCATATGATGAGGACGGCTTCAGCAGCGGCAAGGGCGCGATAAACGTATTATGCATTAGCATTACTACGGAAAATATCAATAACGACCACATTACCGTCAGATGATGTTTGATTAAAGATATCATATCAAAATCAAAGCCTATAAATCTTTTATTTTTTCATTTCGCATCGCCCTGCCCTGCGCAGTTGAAAGATCAATTCTAGTCGCTTGCTTAGTTGCATTTAAAACATTATCATTTTGTTCTAACATATTTGCTTATTTTGCGTGCGTTTAATTTTAATTGAATAATGCAATGCGCCTGTGTGCACATATTTAGATTATATTTGCTTTCATTTTATTGTCATTAGTTTTTAATAATTTTTTCCATAATTTTCTTTTTATTCATTTATTTGTTCTTTTGCATTCATTCTCTACCAGGGCCTCGAAATATGTTACTTATGTCATACATTTTGTAATATACCCAAATGCATACATATATTTTATTATTATTATTTTAGACTAATGAAATACATTCTTACACTAAAAGACAAATAATTAAGCCCTAGCTAGATAGGCCGTCAAGTCTATTTTAGAAAAAAAAATCAGATATTAAGTCTGGAGGAGTTTTAATAAAGTAATATATTAAATTGTTGTTACGTTCTGTAGCCGACTTACACTGCAAACCCGAATGAAAATAATTACTGCCTTTCGTGTTTCATTCCTCGCACGAACCACGTTTTTTATCAAAAAGAAATGCGTCGCAATCAGGCGATATTCCCCATCTAGGTTGAAGGTCACTTCGTTGACTACTTTTGCTGGAATCGAACGGACGGGCGTATGTCAATTTTCATTATTTTCAAGGATGAAATTTCTTGCACGAAATCTCGCAAACTACTTTCCAACTGTTTCATAGCTTACTGCATTTTCATTTAAAACAATACTAATCAACAACAGCACAATAACAACAACAAATGCAAAGGACAGAATTAATTTGTACACCTAATAATTTTGATATATGTTAACAAATAATATTCGCTGGAGGATAAATCTGCGAAATAGGATGAGCCCGACAAACAAATCGAAGTTCCATTCATGGAATATTGCCATTAAAGCCGTCCATTAATGACGCAGCTCTTTCCTCCTAAAGTGGGCAAACGCGGCAGCCAATGTGCGAACACATTTCTTATATTTAAATCGTGACTCGATATATGACACATGTCGTCTTGACTTTGCTGCTTGATAGCTTCATAAGTGATTACAGTTTTGGATGACCCGAACCTTCACTGTCACCTTGGCCATGCATAACGTCACACTCCTCCTTAAGTTGTGCAAGCACATTCAAAACCAGATGACACTCACATCGGTACATCCGATTGTCAAACAATGATTGCGCCTTCAAAATGACTAAAATTTTGTTGAGTGTTTACCAGCGCGCGCCAACTTTTCAAACAACCTACAAAGGCATTTAATTTTTCACGTTTTTTTATGTATTGCACAGCTCGTAATGTGGGACACAGACGTATACAAATACGAGAAGCGCTCAAGATGGACCTGTCTTCTTTTGTTAAACCGATCCATTCAGAATTGTCTTCTGAGTCCATTTAATTTAATTTGTCCGTTTGTCCATGTTTTTTATTCAGCCTATGAGTCCATATAACACCTCGTTTTAAAACAGAAATCGTATGAAAAAAATGTTTAATTTTCAAAACTTCTCGACAAAATTCATTGAGTAATAGTGTTTCGCCATTCTGAAGGGATGTCAAAAATTTGGATCGGATGGATTGATGTTTTGAACCCAGTATACGAGTGTTGATCCCAATACATCAGTCACCACAACCGTCCCTCAATTTGAAGCTTTAACTGATTTCGAACTAAATTCGACAAAGTACTTTCAATAAACGGCGCCACTATTTGCCTTAGCATGGTAAGCATACTGGACTCGCCTTTTATGTAATTAAAAATATGTCTCTATTCATAAGATACACAAGCAGCTGAAAGCTCGTGTAAAGATAGCTGTGAGTTAGAATGTTGAGAGATATATTCGTATTCCTGTTTGCGATCGTGAGAGCATAAGTTACCAAAAACAGGAAGAAACATGACTTTTAAGTTAAAAGCGTGCAGCTCGTCCTCTAGATCCGTTGTACAGTATACTTACATGCCAAAAATGGCACAACTAAATTAGCATTAATCGTCCTTGACTGGTACAAAGAAACCAAGCCCTATAAATATAATTTGTATTTAATTTTGTACATGTGCTCATGCGTTCATGCAATAGCGTCTGCAAGTGTGCCTCTGCAACCTTGTAAAACTATTTATGGTTTATTTACGTGCTCTGTACTCTGGCGCACAACACATTCATGCACATGCATGTGCAATTTGAACGCATCTTCCCTTGCGGAGGAACCCCACCATTAGAAGACAAAAAAAATCTTTTCCTGTATGTGTGTCGTCAATAAGCAGAATTTTTTTGCACTTTTTGTTTGTTTTGATTTTCTTTCCTTTTTTTTGTGCATTAAGGTTAATGGTTGTAATAAGATTAAAATTTTTTGTTGTGATTCTCAATTTTTGCGAACAATTCGTAGTTTTTGCCATACACTAGTTATGCAGACGCACGCAGGCATGTATGCACTTATATACCTTTGGCTGTTGTTGCAATGACTCCATTTACGTTTATCAGCTTTATGCAATTTTTAGAAGGTTTTTATGGTATGGATTGCAAATATGTAACTAAGTACTACAAAAAGGCGACTTTTCTTTATCTTTTAACTTTGTTGCTTCCCATAATTTGAAATTATTGTTCTTGCAGAATATTTTAATTATACTAAGTGGTAGTTGGTTTTTTAGAAACAAATATACACACAAATGATATATAGAATTAAAAAAACATAGAAACGAGGAAGCCGTCTATACAATAATCTACAAAGTAAATTTCAAACAAAATTTTCAGTAAATATCTCCAAGCTGTTGATTGCTCAACGTACGCCTGATCCCGTAGAGAGAGCGAGAGAGAGAGAGAGAAAGGGGTCACACAAACCAAGTAGATTCGACTACAGTCAATCAGGTTAATTAGATTGAGTTAGTGTAGCAACAACAGTAAGCACCACTTAATGGTCTAAATCTTTCCAGCAAAATTTAGCGAAACTTTTCTCAAAAAATATTTTTTATAGGTTGCCCTCCATTTTTATTCTTTACAAATCAATGACAAATGAACAAATAATTCTTAAGGACAGCGTCCGTCAAAATTTATTGATAGTGATGCCAATGACCGTTTTGCTGAAACGTTTCGCTTGAGAAGTGCGATTTTTCCAATTAGTTTGAAAAGTATGTCTTAGAAACCTCCAGGGAATGCAATCGCATCAACCCAATCCATATTCAGCGCAAAAGTAAGTCTGTCAAAAATTCTAAACCGAATTAATTTTCCTTTCAACTTTGGCTGGGAACTTAACATGATTGCGAACCATTCCTTGAGTCTGTCTCCTCATGATTACCACTGCTTCAGGTCGATGCAACTATATTTACCAGATCAGTTGAAGATAGCCAAGAGGTCATTGGTTGCACAGTATCTTACAAAGGAATCTTAAAAGGAGCTTGGTAGATGCAAACAATGTTAAGCGTGCCAAACAAGTACAAATTAAAAGCAGTCAACTGCGCCACTGCTCACTTAATTGGATTCATAAATTGATTTTTTTTTTTATTTCTTTTTGGAGTTTAGGATACATTTGCTTTCTTCGACTTCTATCCTAAAGTATTTCATGGCGAAATGGTTCGCTCGATAACAGCTAACAAAAGTCATAATAAATACTTTCGGAATCGGAAAGGCAGAAACAATTGCTTTAAATGTATTTAATAATTGCCATATAAACTTCAGTCATGAACACATTTACATGCTAAGGCTGAAGATTAAATATCTATCGACAAATCGGCACACTTATGCTTGACGATACATGCATGTGCCATCCAACTTACACAATCATTTGTGTATATATATCTTTCGATACCACATATCAAAAACTTATTGAGCAAACAGTTAGCCAAGCATTGAAGTGCGCATATAATAATTTTTTTTTTTTTTATTTACTTATCAAATTCAGACGCAAACGTGTTCGGAACTAAGAACGTGAAGTGAAAGTGAAAAATGACCACATAACGCACACTTTCCAACTTTGTCTTCGACTTTGATAAAGTCGAGCAAATGCTTAAATCAAGTTTCGGCTTCATTTTTTCTCGCTTACTAACGAGCATGCACAAATCGTTTTGCACATCGCGCGGCGATGATGGTATATAAAAAAAATCTCCGATACTTATTTCCGAATTTTCGCGCTCCTTTTCGAAAATCCGCAAGCAAAAGTGAAAGAATTAAATAAACACGTTTTGTTGAATTCCAAGAATGCTTATGCATTGGGAACACTAAGACAATAACAGAAACAAATTTAACTACGCACAAATGCTGGGATATGAAAACCCCTGCACATCCTTATATTACATAACAAAATATATAGAATATCTAAATGAACTAATCAAAATGCTTTTATCCTTATGTGATATATTTATTTCATATATTTATTTCATAAAGTTATCAGTTCGAAAATCTTGAAAGTAGACTATTCGATGAACTCATTGCCTATGTATTAAGTTTATTTGTGTATGTGAGATAACAATAAAAATAAATCCATATTTACACGCTTCACTGATTCACGCACCTGCCTTCATAAGCTCACTGTAAGTTTAATGCTCTTGCATGGTAAGTAAAAATCTTTCGATGCACATTTATTTTGAAATACGAAAGAGACGTTAAAACGGTTACCGGATGTTTTAACTGCAAAACGAATTTCACACAAGATTTTAATTACAAAATGAATTTCACACAAGAAATTTTTTCAAAATATTTACAATTTGAAAAGTTAAAGAAATTCTTCACTTAGTTCGTAAAAAAAAAAAGTAGAAAAATATTGTCATACAAAATATAACTTTAATATTTTATTTTGTTATTGCATTTCCAATATTCGCAACTTCTTTAATTGTTATTTTTTAATTTACTTTATTTATTTTTAATCACTTTAATCATATTCATGTTTTTTGTGTTTCTTTTCTTTTCTTTTTTTTTTTTTTTTTTTTTTTTTTGATTTTCTTATTCGTTATGTCTCTAAGACATTTTAAAATCTTTTATAAATACTACGCATTTCTGACTGGCACTTTAAACTGACGTGAATGCAATATGCTATACTTTGTTGTGGTCTGGATAAACTACTGAACGAGTTTTAATTTTTGGCCCATAATCGTTATGCATTTCACAAATACGAACAACAATCAGTTTCCTTTTCCTTTTTATAGAAGGGACTCCGAAAAATGCTACCCGATTCGCTTTATAAGCAAAATGCTACTAACACTAATGTTGATAGTTTTGTTCGAAAGTTTATCAGCTGCAAGTACATTTGTAACCATTATTATAATCGAGATATACACTTACGGTGTAGTGAATAATGCCGCAATTGGTTTGGTAACTAGTTTCTTTTTAAAATACATGAATTCAATACTTAAATCGTTTGCGAGTGCCTTGAAATTGGTATTCACTGCAATATTGTGTTATTTTCTATTTATATAAATATTTATATAAATACAGCTCTAGCCATCGCTGTAGTATCATTTGCCATCTATTTATATTCACAAAGTCCAGTAGCAAACACGGGTAAACTAAGGTCCACGCAAAAACGTAGTGAGTTAATTACGACACATGCATATGATAAGAGAAAATTATTAGAATGCGAAGGTGACAGCGACTTGGAAATGGACATAGTTTAGTGTTTAATACCAAACGATATTTTATAAACTAAGATGTAAGTTATACCTACGTTTTTATTTATAGTTCATTTTTTTTTCAAATAATTTTTGCACTATGTACATAAGCATTAAATCATAACCAAAATATATATAAATAAAGTATATAAAGTTGTGACCACCGGTTCGCATCCAGATTCCAACAAGTTCGCATCTAGATTCCTGCAAGTTCCAACAAGTTTTGGGTTCAGTTTTTTAATTTCGAAAATGTGTCGTTGTCTTCGCTAAACTTTTAGGACAACTTTTGTCCAATGCTTTATAATCAAAGACAATGAATTCTTATTCAGCTCAAGAACTTTACATAAATATTTATCTAAGTAGTTATCGAAAGCTTTTACTCGGTTACAAAATGCTATTTTGTAATTCCGAAAGTTTTGGAATTAGAGCTTTCGAAGACAAATAATTTCAACTTGATTTAGTACTGAGTGTAAGTTGTTGCCGTAAAAGTTACTAAAAGCTTGCAAAAAAATTTAACAACACAACTTGATAAGGCTTTGCATTTTAACAGAGTTGAACCTTTGTTTTCATTAACAATAAACTCCAGAGCACAGGCCTGTTATTTTACGTAAATCGACACAAAAAATATGCACTTGTTAATAATTAGCATTTAGTTGTTAAAAGTTAAAAAAGTGGTGGTTCCAGTTTTGTATGTGTTCAATTATTACAAACATTCATTATATATTGTTTTTGAAAACTTTGAGTTTAAAATTAAACGCTCATACTATAAATTTTTTTTATAACGAGGTACTTAATATAATAAGAGAAGCAAATGATAAATTAAATTCATATATGTATACATATATATATATATATATATATATATATATATTCTTAACTCTTAGCATAGAAACGATACTTGAACAATATTAAAAATTGTAAACAAATTGGACTCTTATTCTCACATCTTTGGAACACATATACAATGATGCGAGAAGAAGGATGCTGTGGTCATAAGGAAAAGAATTTTGCAATAGATTTACTAAAAATCCTGTGAAGCGTAGCGTAAGAGATGTAATTGTGGAGTGCTCTGGTTCCTGGGAGAATATCGCTCTGACACATCTAAGCAAAAACACTGTGGATAAACTTATAACTGAAAATATGTTGGAAACTGCAATGTTATCCTGTGTCGAAGAACATATGTCACTGTTATGGAAATTTGAGTAAGATGCGAAACATTCATTCAATTTGATGAACGCGCGGTTCCTAGATCATATCTTTGATGTGATTAGACGGCCAAGAAAATATTTAAAAAGTATTATATAATATCTCAGTAGAGATAAATGCAAAATTCGAAGCTGTACTTCAAACGATTTTTAGTTTTAGTTGCAAGCTGTAGATTGAACAAAAGACTACACAACTGGCAAACGGACAGATAGGAACAGATTCTGAATAATAAAAGGTGGATCTATTTCAAGTCTCTCTAGGTGTTTTCAAGTCTTTCTAGGTGTTCTATCTTTCTTAGACTGGCAAAAAGAATTCGTTCCTCGACAACCACTACGCTACTCCAAACAAGGGTTTTTATGCAAACATTCTATTATACAACAAAAAGAAAGCTAAAGTTACTTGGAATTAGCCGGTATTAAGCCGAGTGTCTGTATATGTATTCTGTACATGTTTTATAGGACTAATAGGTTTTTTATCCTTACTTTTTAAATTTTTATTCAATGATTTTTATATTCATGCAAACATCGTTATCCGGATAATGATAATTTGTAGCTTCGAAAGCTACTCCAGATGGACTTGCACTTTCTTTCAAAAATATTTCTCGGCATTTGAATAATTGTAATCTTCGTAATGAATATAGATTTCTGGAGATGCGGCCTGATATTTGGTCTCCGCAGTACCGACAGCCAGGAATTTTCTTTTAACTACAGACGGTTTCGCTTTAAATTATCTTTCACACAAAAAAAATTGAAAATTCAATTGTTTTATAATCATTATTATTTTTTTTTTTTAGACGGAATGCGGCGAACACTTTACTTCTTTGCAGAGGTTCCTTTCATGAGGTATGAAGAATTTCTAAAAAGTATGCGTACGTACTGGTTGGATATTTATTATTTCTCGCTGCACGCCGTTTCATGGGCTTAATAGAGTATTGAATAATTCTCTGATTTCTTAATCTGAAAATACTATCGTGAAACTATACACAAAAATACGAATTAGTATACAGAACGTGGTTTTTGTAAGTTTTGAGTTCTTTGTCAAAAAAACTGAATGTAGACTGATATGAGAAGTCTCCAACCTCCTTAAACTGGCACTAGCTTCACTATTGCTTCCATTCGATGAATTTTTTAGTCTTTTCGAACAACGACGTTCATGTTGATTAAGAACTTACACTGTAGACGTTCTGAAATTTTTTATAAGTCTGCGAAGCTTTATCGTAGACCTACTATGTATATAGCTATTTTTTCAATATTTTATTTATATCGGTGTTGCCCGACATATTGACATGAACACTACTGGGAACAAACGTCGCAGACCTTGTATATCGCCCTTTATAAGCCTTTGTTTTGACTGCTTGTGGATTCTCATATCAAAGTAAAAAAAAAAAAAAAGTCAAATAAACTCGTCATAAACGATTTTCCTTTATATACGGAGGCTATTGAAAAACAAAATTTTATTTTTTCAGTTTTCAAGAACGCTTGGTAATTATACATCAACCAAATCGTTATTAGAATAATCTTGTAGAGATTCCATGCCCTAGCTCCCCTGTTGTTCTCCCTTGCTAACGTTTTTATTTCTATTACAGGTGATTTGGGTATCGACAAATGGAACGAATTAAACACCAATGATATGTTAATAACGAAAAAGGTAAAGAAACCAACATTTTTAACCGATACTGGATGTATGGAACAGCATCTGCAGCAACCAAGCGCTTAAGTTATACGCTTTTCAAAACTCATTAATATATATATATAAAAAAAAGAAGAGAAACCATAGAAAATATGACGGAAAAGGCCGCCTTCTTAGTACTGTGCCTTGTTATTCCGACTACTTCTCTTAAAGGGAACGAAAAATTTTAGTGGAATCTTACCAATTTATAGGACGTGTGAGTGAAATGCAACGAGAGCAATGCAATTTAATGGACTAGTAAATTGGTTTTCTTTCTTCAGCCTTGACTAATTGGTTTCTTTCTATCTCGTATGCCATGACATTCGAATAATGACTAATGAAATGCGTGTTTTATGGCAGAATTCGAATTAAATTTACAAATACTCCTTTAATGTTTTCGTTCGTGTTGGTGGTCGCTCGACTGGTAACCGGCAACATGAATTGGAACAATAATATGTCTCTGAAATTTGGTTCGGATAAGCCAATGGCAAAGACAGTAACAAGGCCGCAGTTTGTTAAACAGTATATATTTCGATGTAACGAACCGTTATGATTTCAACAAGTTTATAACCGGTTAACATTTAACACTAATAATAAGCAATACACGTATGTATTCATTAAATTGTTATGTCTTTTTATATACATACACGTTATTATCGGCCATCGGCGCAGATAACCGAAAAAATTCCCATGAGTAATCGAATTGAAAAGTTTCCGTGAAGTGTGGAATTTTTTTATGTGCGGATTGCATTGTTACATGATGTAGTATTATGTGTTATATGTATGTATTGATATTCACTTTTTGGGGTATGATGTGGGTTTGATATTCACTCTATGGGTGTTAAGTTCAAAGTCGTTTTTTTTTTCGAAATTTACATACATTTTATAGGCTCCTTTCGTCAAGGTCGTCCTTTATCGAGTACGGTTGTATTTGGTGAAATTAATTTTAAGGGGCATTGCGGAAAAAGTCGAAATAATCGAAGATATTCACTTTTAATTTATTTGAA
>NW_023998464.1:7181690-7218397 GCF_014805625.2 Glossina fuscipes | reverse complement strand
TTTTTTTTGGTTTTGAAAATTCAATTTTTTTATAATCATTATTATTATTTTTTTTTAGACAGAATGCGGCGAACACTTTACTTCTTTGCAGAGGTTCCTTTCATGAGGTACGAAGAATTTCTAATAAAAATATGCTACGGCAAAATTTATTTTTCTTCGGTTCTTCCGTTTTTCGTCCTCGCTCTTGCACACATAGCATTTAAATCTGTTAAATTAAAACAATGTAAAAAGACAAAAAGAAAATTAAAAAGCTCTGTTAACATGACAAATCAATGCAAAAAAACAACGAAAACAACGATAAATCCGATTCATAAAATATTATTATTGATACATTAAAATTGTATGTGTGAGTGACTATATTTATTTGGCTTTACCCCAATTTTTTTGCATATCCACCAAATCGCTTTACGAATTATCTACACCTAAGATATCGTGCACCATAAAACGTAGTCGCAATACATCGCAATTCAGAATGAAATTCGTAATCTTTGTAATTTAAGAAAAAAAATCTGCAACCTACATATGTGCATCGCTTCACATTAGCATATTTAAGACATTATTCCAAATCAAATTTTCATATAGCTTGGCCGCACTTAATAGATAATTGTGTGAACAAAAACCATGTTCATCTATATCGACTTATTTACATAAAGTTTTTAGTAGCAGTTTTTCAGTTCAGTGAAATACCAACAAATCGCGTTCAGATAATATTGTTTGAAAATATTTCTTTAGATTGAGAATTCACAGAAATATCCACACAAAATATTCTAAGAGAATTTCAAGATTGAATTAAAAGATATAAAAGCTCGGAAATCGAATAAAAGTATGGAATCCAAGTTCAGAACAACCGCAACCAGAAAAAGACCAAAGTTTGAAAAAGACTATGAAACTGGAAAGAAAGATATAAAAGATCGCATGGAATTCAAATTTAAAAAAATGGCAAAGAGCAGTGTACAAGCCGACAAACCCACAGGTTTCCAAACGGTTAAAGGCAAGAAAGTGCTCATATCTGAGAAAGGGAAAAAAAGGCGTGGAAGGCCTCCTAAACGAATTTCATCAAAGTAAAAGTGATGGTGATATTGAGGATAACTTGCTTTGTATAAAAAATTAAGTTATTTTTAAAAAGCAAAGCTTGCTGTCTGAAAAAAAAAACTTTTAAGACATCTTTAACAAGAAGCAAAGAAGAAGGAGATTACCCCAGATGGAGCGGCAAATTGTGAGCAGCTGAGAAAAAATCGAATATATAAAAGTTGAAGACGATGAAGGGAGTGGAGAGATGGGAAGCGATTATGCTAATATTGTATTAAGTCAATGGGCTCTTCCTGAAGATGATTCAAAGCAATTTTTATGTCAACAGACCGATGATACATTGTTGGCTCTTAATGATGAATCCAAACAAACCGGGCATTTGACTTAAAATGTTTCAAAGATGATGAGTAAAACTCGCTTGTTGTCATTAAACCCAAAATTTAATTTTAGGTCACCCAATGAACTGTGCCAGACACCCAATAGAAATTTATTACAAACCGAGACTACACCACCGGAATTAGGGGATTTTCTTAAAAATGCTGTTGAAACAAGTACACCATGCAATAACCTAAAAGGTAACGTATAACCATAAATATAACCAAAAGCGTCCGTCTAGTTGGAGCTTATAGCAACAAACACTCTTTCAACCGCTTTGATTACAGACACCTGCCGATGATAAAATTCTCACTGCTTATTAATCCTAAATATTTTTATATGTTCGTCAACCCCAAAAGAAAAATATACATATATCCCTCGCATGTATCTTTCAATGTGAGAATAAGCGTCCAATTTGTTTACATTTGTTGAATAATTGTTCAAGTATTTGTATAAAAATTTGGCCACATACGAGAATAAGCGTATATATTATCAATAATTCGAAAAATTTACAAAAACTTGGTTGAAGCATTCAGGATGCGGAAATGTTTTCTTCGAATTATCAAGTGTATACCAGCTTAAGAAAGATTTATTTATTTACTTACACGTGAAGGTCAGCTAAAATAATTAATAAAATTGACTCTTAGAAGTAAATCTTATACTAATTATTATTATAAACCAGTATAAATTATATAAGGAGAAGTAAAGAAAAAAACTACAGAAGCACACACACAACTAGTATATAGCCAAGTTGCAAATGAACCCCTTATTGAAGACATGAAAAAACTTTGCAACAGATACCAGTAAACAACACCAGTTAATTTTCGAATCATAGCGAGATACTAAGACTGCAAATTACTTCATATACGGCATAGGAAAATCGTGTCTTAAGCATAGTTATTTTGAGAGACTTTAAAGAATCTGATATTGATTTATTTAGGCTTCCGCAAACGACTCTGAATTGATTAAAAAGCTCATAATTGTAGTTACGTTGACTCAGCTTAACGGAAATAAAGTGCCTAAAGAAGCAAGCAGTTACGGACATTAAACCTTATCTCATCAAGTAATGTGGGCGAATCGATAGTACAATTAATTAACTTAATTAAGAAGGAAACACCAGGAATAAATGTACGTCTCTCAAGCGACGGTAAGGATAACAGAAGTATCCTATTTTCTTAAGGAAGCAAAAAGAGAGGCGGATCCAAACACAAATTTCTAAGGGCAAACAACAAGAATCGCTTTTAAGTGGATTCAACTGTACCTATCTCCATCCAAAGGAAGGAGGCATACGCAAGTATTGATCTAACGGAACTCATGTATGGGCTTTTTGTAATGTAAAGATCCTCAAGCTCTTTGAACCATCTGGTCAATGTGAAAATTAAAACGTAATCGTTGGTCGAATTGAGGATGTAGTTTTAATTTCTACAGTTTCTTTCCCGTCTCGTCGGTTTTTATCATTTGTGGAAATTGATGTTCGGTTTGCAGAAGTATCGCTGCAACTACGTGGCAACGGTAATTTTAAAATGTAAAAAATAATGTAGAATATGTGCTTAAAGCACTTTTACCTTATTTGCCTGGTGTCCTCACAAATGGATGCTACTGATATATTACTAGTGTTACGGGATTTTCATTTACCCGATGTTTCATGGAACTTCAATTATGAGTCGGGCTTTTTTAACCTTTTATTAAGTACTAGTTACTATGATGAAGTTTTTGAGCCTATATTTGAGTTATATTTGTATCAATTAAACCGTGTTAGTTTGTTTTTTAATTAGCTCTTTTGTAGTACGCAGAATTTGTGCATTCTTCGTTTTCTCTCATTTGTCACTTGGGCTGCTCAGCTAGAAACTCCTACTAATCTTCATTGTTCGCCAAGGTTTGCTATTTGTCTTTCAAACAACTAATTATGTCAGACTTCACAACACGTTATCTATGATCACTTGAGTTTTCGATTATGATGACATCGAAGAGAGTCTGCCTGCCTTTTCATCGATTCCTCATTCTGCTATTTCTGCCTATGCTGTTGTTAAGCCCTATTTTATTGACGAACGCTCTCTGTTTGGATCTTCAAAGAGTTGGGAGTACTACGCAATAAAAGGACCCGAATTTTCAAAAAATATAAAAAAACTGGATCAATCTACTCCAGGGCAAGAAACATATTTAATACATTACGCAAGTGTTGTTACAATGCATACATTAACAAAATGGGTCACCGGGTTCAGTTCCCTATGCAGTTTGAGCCATGCTATGTAAAACAACGAACCGATGTCTAGTAAAGTGAAAATAACCCTTCAGACGAAGAAAAGCAATCAACAAGGAGACATCCCGTTATCGAGCTGTCGTATGGTACGGAAAGCAAAAATGACACAATCGCTTTTCGGGTCGATGGTGTTTGATTGCTTTCAGATTGGGTTGGGCTTAGAAATTCTATAATATAAAGCAAAACTTAGCGAATCGAACATATTATTGTTTATTTAAAATTTTCAAATTCTCCTTTTTTTTGCGGCCAACTTGATGCTTGCAACTTCTATATCTATAATTTGTCTCCATTTATTTATCTAGAGTATTTCCTTACGTTTTGCTTTTTGTGGTTAACACAGGAGTTTTTGTCAACTCCTTATTCATTTATTCCTTTTCAAATTTTGTTGCACCCACATGTAAAAAGTATGGAAAGTAATTATTTTTTTTGATTTTATAATTTTGCCGAGCATATTGCAATTTCTGGTATAAGATCATCTTTCTAAGTTCATTAATCTTGTCAAATGTGTGCTTTTATAACAACATTTCATCTTTTTTGTCCGTGGAATGCGGAACTCGATAGCTGCTTTGCAACAAACATTCGTACGTTATCGAGTGCTATCAACCTAAAATGCAAATTTTATACCGAGCTAGCTCGAAAACTAGATCCGCAAACTGACCCTTGTTACCCGCGAATGCGCAAGAAAACAATATGCCGAATAAATCCATGGATAACGCAGAATTGTAAGCACTTGAAATAACCACGAATGTAGATCAGCAAAGAGTAATCTTAAAAATTGTTTGCAATGTTCAGGATAAAATCGATGGTAACCTTTGCAGAGCAAGATTGGCAAAATTAATTGTTACATCGAGGTAAGGACGTATTCTAATCTTCCAATTTTTTGCAGGCAAAGAAAGCGTCCAATTATTAAAATTTACAGTTCACGCCTATTTTGCAAGAAAAGCTAAGCAATTACCAAGTGCTTATTTACCCTCTAGTTATGTAGCACATAACGTCACTGTGATAAAGTAAGAATGTGTTCATCTTAAAATTTTACAGTCATTATAGCCTTAGATATTATTATTCTCTTAGTTCTCTCTCTCTTTATTTCCAAAATGTGATCGGACTTCAGCGGATGCTTATTTATATGATGAAGACCAGGAAGAAGACTAATTAGAAATTTCTGAAAATGTGAAATGGTAATCTCAGGGATTACCAGAGATTCCGGCTCAGCTAAACAAAAGTTCAGGCCTTTTTGTTAAGACAAAGAAATATTTAAAAAAATGTTAGTTTTGAAAAATAAAAAATTTTTTTTGATAGAAATTTTCTCCTATTTGAATGGGAAGGGTACAATTTTTAAGTAATGAACTTTAAGAAGAAATCCCTCTAAGCAATAAGATTTTTCATTTTAAAAACTATAAAAAAAATTTACTGTAGTAAACCAAACGAACTTCATTAATAGCGAATATTTTCCAAAAAACTCAATTTTATGTTATCTAAAAAAACAAAAAAAAAAATTTTGGTTTGATTGGATAAATGGCGTGTTAACATTACAACTTCTTCCATTAAAATCTAATGCACATGTAAGCCTTAAGAAAATTAAACCAAATTACGAAAGGTTTAGTAAACCTTTTGGAGAGCTTTCTGTCCCTGTCGACTTTTCCCAAGGACAATAACTTGTGAATTTACTTCCCGTTGAACAACGCAAGCCTTAAAGCAGTCAAAAGTAACCTTTTGTAGTCAAAAGTAAAGGACATATCGTTCCTCATTAGAAGATAAGACCATTTAATATTTAATTCATATGAACGAAGGCAGAACGATTATAAAAGACATTCGTCGTTAGAAGATTGCGCGGATCGTTCGTGACAAATAAAATAAAATGGAATAATAAGATTTATTGGGCGCAAATTCGGCACTGACTTTGAAAGGGCAAATTATTATAATTGATTGAAAATGGAGTTAATTGTGAGGGAAATATTTGGCTGTCTGTAAATTATTTCAGTTGTTATTTACTTAATTTAGTTAATTTTTATTAAATTGTTTTCATTGACATACACAAATCGTGAATGCGTATTCGTCGGTAGGTTTCATGGTTGATTTCCATTTAATTTAATTTTGAAAAAATAAGTAAATAACATCAATTTGCCAAAAATCTTTCTTAATTTAATTTCATTAGTTGGTCAATTAATTAACATTAATATTTTGTTATTAAATATTATACTTTTTTTTATTTATGCTCTTTAATTAAACAATTTTAATGTATTTATATATATATTTTTTTTTATTTTGATTCTGACTGGCAAGGTGTATTTTCACACATACATACACTTACACGTACAAACAGATGACTTTACAAAAGTTTTATAGAGTAAGCTTTATTATACCGTAATTTATATATATTTGTATTTATTATTATTATTATTATTTTAATTTTTGACTAATGAAATGAATTCTTAGACCAAGAAAAGACATTGAGCACTAGCAACACAGGCTATCGGCTCTAATTATAAAAAAGAATAATAAAATGTACATTAGATAATGAGCTTAGTAGTATTAATAAAGTAATGTATAGAATTGATATTCTGTTCTGAAGCTGATTGTAGAATGTTCAAAGGGTTAATCGTTCCAAATGCAATACTTCTAGCCAAGGAAAAGTTGAGGCAGTCGCAGAGAATGTGCTTTATAGTAAGAGTTTGTCCACAACAGCAGATTGGGGAAGAAGACTTCTTCAGGATCCATTGGTGAGTTGCAATTGTATGACCAAGGCGAATTCTCGAGAATGTTTGGATCTTGCTTTTCTCAACATTTGTTGGATATAGAGGTGGAGTTAATTGAGGGTTAATGCAAGAGTAGTGTTGATGATGGTATTGTAAATTTCCTTCTGCAATTTTCTCTTTAACTTTTCTTGCAATGTATCTTTGAAGATCCAACTTTTCCATGACATCATCCATAATTAGACGAGCAGAAGCAGCATACTTTGCCGCTCGGTCAGCCTGCTCATTTCCCAGTAAACCGATGTACCCATAACATTTTAATTTTTCCGTCGGGTGTAGTAATTATATTCCTTAATTTGTTGATGGTGCTACATCTCGAAGTCAAAGGGTTCCGGGTAGCTAGTAATACAGACAAACTGTCAGTAACAATGACGGTTTTGAGTTTGTTTTTATGGGCACGGTTGGCAGCGTGAAGGATAGCTCTGGCTTCGGTTATGAAAGTTGAAGTGCTTTCGTGAAATATGTGGTTGAGAAGAACCCGTCCTGTAGCATCTACCAGCGCACAAGCAGGAGGCAGACTAGGAGATTTTGAGCCGTCTGTGTACAAAAGATTCCAATCAGTACTGTTCAATACTTGGGTTTTTTCAGCTATTAGATTCCTGAAGACGTAATTGGGAGTATCTTCTCTCTTGTGCATAGACAGTGAGATGTCAAAAGAGCAGTCTTTCAAAATCCAGGGAGGTTTAACACCGAAAGAGCGAGAAATTTTTAAGGGAATGTTCAATTCCTTTGCGATGCACAAACAATGGTCAATTGCAGATGGTGACTTTGGAATTTTCTTCGCAATAATAATCTTTCTTACGTCATCACCGAGAATGGATTTGTTTGAATTAAGAAGCTTAGGGACTATTTTAGCTTTTAACTCATACAGTCTATTTTCTAAGGTTGGGAGACCAGTTTCAATTATAATATTATTTATGGGCGTCGTCTGAAAAGCATAACAACTTGCTCTAACGGCTTGGTGATAGACTGGTTTAAGGATGTTGATATTATATTTGCAGCTATTGCCATAAATTATCAAAGCATAGTCAATCTTGCTTAACACAAGCATTTTTGTAAGATAAGCAATAGTGTTAATATGCGCATGGCTTCTCCAAGCAACGTACTGTATGAAATTTACCCTTGTTAAAAGGGAGTTTTTTAAACGAAGGCAGTGTGCTTTCCAACGATAATTGTTTGAAAACGTGAGCCCGAGAACATGGAGCGTCTGCACATTTAGTACTGGTAAGTCGTTAATATGCATCAGTAGGTTTCCTGCATCGCACGTTTTCGACAAATGTGCATTTTTTTTGATTTTTGTATAGAGATTATAGCTCCTGACGAGTTTGCCCATGTGGAGATCTCACATGCAATAGATTCGAGGATGCTGATTGCTTTCGTGTTGTCTTTTTCTTTTGTAAAAATGTATACATCGTCCGCGTAGAGACAATGTTCCACTCTTGGTACACGGCAAAGAATTTTGCTAATTTCGTTGAAAGCGATCTGGAAAAGCGTGACAGAGAGAGGAGATCCTTGCGGAATGCCATTCTTTAGCGGAAAGGAATCAGAAAGATAATTGTTGATTCTAACTTTGAACCGCCGATGCGACATGAATGATTTGATATAATTGAAGAATTTGAGTCCGACATTCCATGATTTCAAGAGTCTTAAGATAACATGAAGACCAACTCTGTCAAATGCTTTTTCGAAATCAATTGAGAGAATTGTTACGTGATTTCGTTCGGAAATTGCTTTGCTTGTGAAATAATCAATATGTAACAGAGCGTCGATGCACCCTCTACCCCGCTTGAAATCAACTTGTTGCTTTGTTATCAGGTTCTTGGACTCAAGAAACCAAGATAATCTAGATGCCATAATCTTTTCTAATACCTTAGAGAGGCAAGATAAAAGAGAAATTGGGCGATAATCTGCTGCGATGGAAACATTTTTTGACTTTGGAATTGGAACAACTGTTGCCAGTTTCCACATGTAGGGTATATGGCCAGTCATAAATACCGTATTATATAGGTCCAGTAATTTCTTTTTACTAGTCTTAGACATAGCACTGATCATTTGGTATGAGATGCGGTCTAGACCAGGTGTCTTCCCCTTCAAATTGGAGAGAAAACTTCCAAGTTCTGAGGTAGATACGAAATTTTCCAGGAACATGCCACATCTATCGAAAGCACTGGAGAAGTTGCTGTCAGAGGAGTATTCACACCACACTTTTCCAAAGTAATTAGAAATCTCATCTGCGTCAGTTCCATTGGGAGTGCAGATGGCAGAAATTTCGTTCAGGTTTGAAGTCCCATTAAGTCTGTTGACTTTGTTCCAGACAACTTTCATTGATGTATTTCTGTGAATTCGTCTCGAGAAAAGTTTGAAACTAAGTGCCTTTGATTTCCGTAATTCCTTTCTGAATAGAGCATTGGCCTTTTTGTATAATAACAAGTGATTATGATCAGGACATCTCTTAAAGCGGTGCCATAGATCTATTTTATTTTTCCTCAAAAAAGAAAGCGTGTTGTTCCCCCAAGGAGCCCTAGCTCGTTTAAAAGAGGTGTTGGATTGAGGAATAGAAAGATGAGCAGCCGTGCGAATCGCTTTAGACATAATAGCAGCATCACGGTTGCAGTTCCCGTTAAATGGCTTTGAATTCAAAAATGACTCCACCTGTTTGGAGTAATTGATCCAATCCGCTTTATCTAGGAGGAATTTGGCCTGTTTTGCTGGACTAGCAGAGGACGTTGAAAGTTTAAGATCGATTATGATTGGAAAGTGAGCACTATTATGTAGATCATCTAAAATACACCAGCAAACCAAAGGAAGAAGTGAGGGAGAGCAACATGTTAAATCAATATGTGAAAAAGTATGATGAGTTGAGAAGTGCGTTGGTTTTCCATCATTTAAAACGCAAAGGTTGCTTTGAAAAAAGGCCTTTTCTAAAACAGTACCGCGAGTGTTGTTGAGCCCCAGATGGTATTCCAGCTTTTGAAATCGCTGCATATAATTAATGGGGGGGAAAGTACGGAGAATAAATTGTAGAGTTCTTGCTGAGAAAACGATTGCGAAGGTGGAATATAGAGCGAAAGCACTGTAAATTTTATATTTAACATTATTTGCATCGCTACGGCTTGTGCGTTTGAACTTAAATTTATGCGTTTGGGAG
Organism: Glossina fuscipes; assembly: GCF_014805625.2. Classification (NCBI taxonomy): domain Eukaryota; kingdom Metazoa; phylum Arthropoda; class Insecta; order Diptera; family Glossinidae; genus Glossina; species Glossina fuscipes. The sequence goes on along the minus strand of NW_023998464.1, from coordinate 7,208,832 downwards.
GTATACTTGATTTTATAAAAACATCTACTCCTTGTTTGGAATATGAATTTTGATCAGCATTCGTGAAGTATCCAGTATATGATTTGGGTGGAATAGGATTAAAAGAGCTTCTATAATGGGTTTCTTGAAGTGATAAAAAGGTTGGATTAAAATCACTTATGAGTGTACGGAGTTCATCAAAATTATTAATAAGTCCCTTAATGTTCCATTGTAGAATTTTAAAAACTTTATTTAATTGTAATGACATGTAAGCATAGTGGAGGGAGGGTTAAGTTGACATGTCAGCGTCTCCGTCGAGAAGGTCGCTATAGGAATTTTTCGTGAATGATTTATTCTTACCAGCAGAATAATCTGTATTTAGGTGATTTGGTACATTTGAAGCGCAACGGGTTGGCGCACGTGAATAATTTGAAATTGAAGGTTGATTGAGGGATGAAAGAATGGATTCATTAACACTTGCGATTTGTTGAGTAAAGTTGGGAGCTGGAGATTCTGGAGAATTTGGTATATTAGATTTTAGCAAATGTGTTGCTGTTTTAATTTGTTCAATATTTGCAGTTGCTTTGGTTTTCGAAGGTTGATTAATGGATGAAAGAATGGATTCATTACCACTTGTGATATGTTGAGTAAAGTTGAGAGCTGGAGATTCTGGAGAATTTGGTATATTAGATTTTAGCATATATGTTGTTGTTTGGATTTTTTCAATATTTGCAGTTGCTTTGGTTTTTTCACTATTATTTTTGGCCAGTGATGTAACTGGTTTCGCAATATAATTTTTGGTTAATGGTGGAACAGGTTTTTCATTGGAAGCAGTTGCAGTTAAAGTCTTACTAGGCTCGATTTGCGAGGCAACAGCAGCATAGGTTTTACTTTTGCCAATTCCATGGGCTACAGATGGATTTCTTTCCCGGTATGTGCGTCGCGCTTCGCCCATGCTACAGTAATTTTCTGTTTTGATTTTTAGTATTTCACGCATCTGTACAAAACGTGGGCATTGTTTGTCTAACGCTGAGTGTTGATCATTGCAATTTATGCAGAAACTACGGGTACAGCTTTCAGTATGTGGAGGAAGACCACAGTTAGCACAAGATGCAGCATTAGTGCATCTTTTTGCCGTATGACCCAGGCGTTGGCAATTTTTACACCTCATAGGATTTGGGATGTATAGTTCTACTTTACATTTATACCACGCCACACCAACTGTTCGCGCTAATCGATAGCGATCAAAAGTTAAAATAATCCTTCCTGTAGGAGAGCGTGTTTTTCCGGCATTATTCAGTTTGCTTAATTTATATGCTTCAGTCACTCCTTGAATGCCCATTTCGCGAACAATTTCATCTTCTGGCATATGCTTTAAGCAAGGGGCATAAATTACGCCTCGAACCGAGTTAAGTTTCTCATGTAGTTTAGCTGAAATAGCACATAAATTAGCTAAAGAATTGGCCTTTATGAGCTTTTCGGTTGCGCGCGGGTTCCCAGCGAGGACCAGTAAATTCCCATCGCGTAGAATCGAGATCGAGTCGATGTATGTTGTAATGCTATCTAGAGCGTTTTTTATAGCAAAAGGGCTAATTTGGGAAATTGTTATTCGAGCATCGGTTGAAGAAATAACAATATATTTTTTATCAATAGGGATTATACCGCTGATCGGCAACACCGGAAAATCTGATTTTTTACTTTTTTTTCTTTGGGGGGATGTATCACTTAATAGATAAAATCTATTCGGGTTTTTGTCTGGCGGCCCCGGGGCCATTATGCGTTATTGTTGTCTATTGTTTATTATTTGTGAAATAACCACTCACTAGAAAAGGTTTGAGAAACTACTGAATAAAATGCCAGATGTTTTTAATTTTTTTTTTTTTTTTTTTTAATGTATTTAAAGGAAAACACGTACGGTATCCGCGATGAACACTTTTCGCAATAAACACACAAAAAGTTCAATAAATTTTAATAAGTTTGAAAACTTTTAAAAACGTATAACGTAATAAAGAAATTAAATCGCAAAAATTTTTTCACAAAGAGAAAAATATGATATATATTTGTAATTTATATATGTTTGTATATAACTTTTAGTAATGTGTGCCCGATTTGCACACAACTTCTTTTAAAACTTCGATTATGATAACTTCTAAAGAGAATTTTCGAAAACTATATTCGCTCTAAGACTTTTCAGTTATTTTTACATTCAGTTTTGCAACAAGAGGTTGGTGGATGAGTTTGAGAGGTTGGCGGATGAGTTTTGCCGCTTTTTCCTTCTTTTTTTTTTAGTATTTATGTCAGATTTCTTCGCTTTGCCTCCTTCCATATTTCGAATTGTTAACTTTTGTTATTCAGTATTGTAGCAAAGCAAACATAAACTAATAAACAACTAGTGAATGCAAACTAATGTAAGGACGAATCCAGGTTCTCAAATGGTAAATAGGGTCACGGCATGCACTTTAATACCTTTTAAAATAAATAGCAAAGCAAACTAATAATTTGTGACAGTTTTAAAGATTTTTTTTTCATAATTAAGGATTTCTTATGTTTATTTATGGTAAATACCATGATCAGCGTGAAATACTGAATTGATTAAGCCATGTCAGTCCGTCTGTGTAGTGTTTGTTGATGGCACTCTCCTGGATCGCAAAAATGACGATATCGACTTCAAATTTAATAGAAACATTGGAAGTCTTCGTACGCAGGTTGATATTGAAAATGGGCCAAATTTTTCTGAGCAGAAGCGCGCAGTGGAGCGTAAACTGAACGCAACTCAATTTTTTCTAACGAAAATTTTTGGATTTTTTTTCGTTATTGAGAAATTGTTTAAGTTAGAATGCTAACACTTTTTACATTTAGCTTACTAGGCACTTTATTCTCCATGTCCATAAATGGATCCATTCGGCCGTTACCCCACAAAATTACGGGTAATTAAATATTTTTTTTTTTCACTTTTTTGAGATTTAATGCTTATTTATCATAAGACGAGCAATACCAAATACTGTTTGCAAATGAGGACATGTTAACTGCCTAAAAATGGGTTAATTTTGAATTGAATATAGGAGACACAACGATTAATTTTTTCTTAAAAATAACAGCGATATGGGTATCAAATAGAAGAACTTGGAGAATAGAATGCGAAAAGCATAGTGGTGGGTATGCGAGATTCGGCCCCCGCCGAACATAACTTTCTTATTGTTTTTCTTAATTATGTTATTTTTATTAACCTTTGCGTTATAGACTTACACAAATATATCGACAAGCTAGACTCGATGTATAAGATTTTAGAATATACGAAAGGTGAAAATTTATGCAAAGGTATTGCAAGTAATAAGCGTTTATCTGAGAAGATCTCAAAACCATATTTTTACCAGGTTTGTCAAAAGGGATCACCCACCGAGATTTAAATTAGATAACATCTTGCTTTTGCCTTGATGAAGACACTTAATAAAAGTTTTCGATTTCGGTTTATATAAAATTTGCACAATTTTAGTTCAATTATGAACACTTTATGTGGAACCGTAGCTTACATAGCACCGGAGAGACCATGTAGCTTACACTAACCTCGGTAAGTTTCAGAAATAAGGTAAGATTTATACAATTTTACTAAATGTATCTCTTTTAAAAATAGTCTGATAGGAAAGTTACCTTTTCGTACAGACTATGTCTCAGCTACGGAACAAATTATACAAGGAAAAGTACAATTTATTGATTCCTCTTTCTCCGCTACATCCTTAGTTAAAAATCTCCTGGTAGTTGGTGCTTCACGTAGAGCTTCGATTGAAGAAATCTTTCAAGATAATCGACTCAAAGGTTCGCAAATGCTGCGTACTACGGAACGATTAAAGAAAACCGACAGCACGGAAATTAGCAATGAAGCGAATTTTATTGAACCAAAGGCCAAGCCTTTCAAACTGCAAAGTTTGGACACTATTGTACGTAAGAAGTTTTCTAACTTCATATGGTTTTTTTAAAAGCCATTTGCATCTACATGACCATTATGGAATACCACATGGTCGAAGCCAACATCGGCAAGCATATGCAGGCTACGACTCAGGGAGCCAGAACCCTGAAGTAGCAGCAATATCTACCGAACAAACCTTGTAGGATATGTAATACATTTACATCTGGTCGGGACAAACGACGGCTTTAGCGAAAAGTTACAAGTGCGTCATTATTTTAAACGTAAATCAAATATAATAGAAATATGTTAATATACTTGTAATTTTTTAATTAATTATTTAATTTTTTTCTTTAGATTGAAGAAGTCCGAAAGCAAAACCTAAACTATATTACGTTACCTGTTTCTATCTTTTTATGTTCAGTGGTGGGTACGTCAAACCTCGTCCAATACCTTTGCTTTACTTATCTTTCTCTACATAACGCTGTTCAATGTAAATCGTTAGGAGAAAAACAAACATTCAGCAGTGGGCACGCGGAAAAGGCGCAGAATTTATTACGATGCCTTTAAAATCAATTGAAACCCATATCCCGCCAGACGAACGTAAACGAACAGAAGGTGAAATTTTAACGGATAAACTATTGAAGTACATATACGACGTCCGTTTGAATGAAATTAGTGGTCAAGATTTATTGGAGATCTTCGAAAGCAACACCAATTACAACGATTTGTTAATTTCATATGCTGAGAACATAAATTGCGAAGGTCTTCTCACACGGGAACAGCATAGCTTTACTATTTACTATTTCATGCTAGTTTTTACAATGAAACGCTTAGCGGAATTGCAACAAGCGGTGGAATGCAAGGAATTTATCAAAAAAATTGTACAACTTTATCAATAACTTATATCTCTAATGAATTCAATGTTTTTGGGCGCTTCAAAAAGGCAAAACTTAACGTATGAAAAATTACAACTTATCGGTTTTCTGTTGCAAAAATGGGTGAGGGATTCCCAGGAACTAACTAAGATTATAATAAAATCGTGAAATCAACACAATGGCCTTACTCCTTCAACTTTTATCGTGCTTATGTGACTACCTAATGAAAGATGATCAACAAGCTTTAGGTTCCATAGAATTTTCGCCACTGCTTTCTTTTGAGTATTATTTATGCACTGTTTTGCTATTTTAATATTACAAATTGTATGCATTAGAATAACATATAGATTCTAGATATGCAAAGAAGACAGAACTTCATTTATGTTATGTTAAAAAAAAACTGTTACATTGTAGCTTAGTTAACAGAGTCAAAAAATCCCTGTTAGCATTAAAATGAACCATAATGAAGCTAATGATTGTACAGCAAAACTTATGTATATATTATAAGGAAAAGAAAAACTGCATTAAAAAACATATTATATATACTATTAAATAGTATTTTGACATACTCACGGAATGAAATACGGAGGGAATGCGATTATGTTCTGAGCCTTCTACTGAAGAGAAACAAACCTTTATAATCAACAAGGTCTAATTGTTAGTATGTTGTCATGAACGTGCACACAAAATAGCAATTTTTTTAGGATACAATTTTAAGAAAAAGTGAGTTTTTATATACAAAATCCTATTAAGTTAAGTTGATGAAGCTCAACTTCTTTTTGTTTTTTTTGTTAGTTTGGTGTTTCTTGGACCCTACTTAAGCAAAGAAAACAGCTAATTAAAGTTTGTAAACAGTGATTTTGATAAGAAGGGTTACCAATTCCCAGTTATGGACATGTCTATAAGTCGGATTTATGACAAATGATTCTTCGACTTTCTCTGACAAAAGTGGAAGCTAAAGTGTGAAAACGAACTTGTCCCTCTTCGTTAAACATTTACTTATCTGCCTCGTCTCTTTCGTCCACTTGTTCGTTTATCAGAAAATTCATCTTGTAAATATATACGGTCATAAAATATCTTTTCCCTATATAATTAATGAACTTATTTTGGAGAATAATAATAGCAATAACATAATATAGTCATTATCTGTGATTTCTTACACGTCCTCATAGCAATAATTGCATGTTGTTAGCAACAAAACATGGAATTTGCTAACGGATGAATCGAACAAAAAAAAAAAGCTACGGCGAAAGTTAATTTAGCATATCCTTAACAGAACGGAGGTTACATATAGATGAAGACATTGAAATCTAAGAAAAGGGGTTTTATTCTTATTTGCCCGAACAAGAGAAAAAGAGAGAAACCAATTTAGGCACTAATCTATAAATCGCAGAAAGGCGTGGATTAAAGCTTTTTAGCGCAAATGTAGACCTATATTTGACGTGTGTGTGGATGATATGCTACTTGCAATGAAGGAAAGAAAGATGATAGAAAGTACACTTGAGAGGCGAACTCCTGAAAATGTTCAGATCTTGATTTTCTCAACATTTGTTGGATATAAAGCTGGAATTAATTGAGGGTTAACGGAAGAGTAGTGCTGATGATGGTATTGTAGATTTCCTTCTGTAATTTTCTCTTTAACTTTTCTTCCAATATATCTTTGAAGATCCAACTTTTCCATTACATCATCCATAAATAGAGGTGCAGAGGCAGCATACTTCGCTGCTCGATCAGCGTGCTCATTTCCCAATTAATCGATATGACTAGATACCCATAACATTTAAATTTTTTTCCGGATGTTGTAATGATATCCCTCAGTTCGTTGATGGTGCTCCATCTCGAAGTCGAAGAATTCCGTATAGCTTTTAATAGAGACAAACTGTCGGTAACAATAACGGTTTTGAGTTTGTTTTTATGGGGAAGGTTCGCAGCGTGAAAGATAGCTCTAGCTAGTGGAAGTACTTTCGTGAAATATATGATTAAGAAGCATCAACCACGGCACAAGCGGATCGGAGACCGAAAGATTTTGAGCCGTCTGTGTATAAAAGATTCCAACCGGTACTCTCCAGTACTTGGGTTTTTTCAGCTGTTAGATTCCTGAAAACGAAATTTAGAATAGCTTCTTTCTTGTGCATAGAAAGCGAAATTTCAAAAGAGCAGGCTTTCAAAATCCGCGGAGGCTTAACACCAAAATAGCGGAAATCTTTTAAGGGAATGTTCAATTCCTTCGCGACGTACAAACAATAGTCAACTACAGATGGCGACTTTCGAACTTTCTTGGCAATAATAATCTTTTTCACGTCATCACCGAGAATAGATTTGTTTGAATAAAGAAGCTTGGGGACTATTTTATCTTTTAACTCATAAAGTCTATTTTTTAAACCTGGGAGACCGGTTTCAATTATAATATTGTTTACGGGCTTGCTCTGAGGGCTTGGTGATAGACCGGTTTGAGGATGTTAATATTAGATTTGCAGCTATTGCCATAAATTATCAAAACATAGTCAATCTTGCTAAACACAAGCATTTTGGTAAGATAATCCATAGTTTGAATATGCGCATGGCTTCTCCAAGCAACGTACTGTTAAAAGAGAGTTTTTTAACCGAAGAAAGTGTGTTCCAATGATATATGTTGGAAAATGTGAACCCGAGAATATGCAGCGTCTGCACGTTTAGTACTGGTAAGTTATTAATATGCATGAGTAGATTTCCTGCATTGCATATCTGCTTTCGACAAATGTGCATTTTTTTAGATCTTTGTGTGGAAATTTTAGCCCCTGACGAGTTTGCCCATGTGGAGATCTCTCGTCCAATAGTTTCGAGGCTGTTGATTGCCTTCGTGCTATCTTTTTGTTTTGCAAAAATGTATACATCATCCGCGTAGAGACAATGTTTGAATCTCGGTACAAGGCAAAGAATTTTGATAATTTCGTTAAAAGCGATCTGGAAAAGCGCGACAGAAACAGGAGATCCTTGCGGAATGTCATTCATTAGCGGAAAGGAATCAGAGAGATGATCGTTAATTCTAATTTTAAATTACGGATGCGACATGAATGGTTTTACGTAGTTGAAGAATTTGAGTCCAACATTCCATGATTTCAAGAGTCCTAAAATAACATGAAGACCAACTCTGTCAAATGCTTTTTCGAAATCAATTGAAAGAATTGTTACGTGATTTCGTTAAGAAATTGTATTGCTTGTAAAACAATCAATATGTAAAAGAGCGTCATGTAGGGTGTATGGCCAGTCAAAAATACCATATTATAAAGGTCCACTAATTTCTTTTTACTTGAATTAGACAGCGCACTGATCATTTGGTAGGAGATGCCGTCTAGACCAGGTGTCCTCCCCTTCGATTTGGAGAGACAACTTTCAAGTTCTAAGGTAGATATGCAATATTTCAGGAAGGTGACGCATCTGTCAATACCATTTGAAAGAGAAATTTGGAGTCTTTCTATTATTATTATTATTATTATAAATTTAGCCAGAGAATAAATTCTAAGACTAAAGTCTTAAAAGCACTAGCATCTAAGGCTTTCGGCTTTATTAAAAACTCTACCGCACTTGATATTTGAACCCACGACCATTGAATTTTCAGTCGAGACTCTTGCCTACTCGGCCACTCAGGCGGATTTGGAGTCCTTTTATTTTCGATGAAAGCAGTGGAAAAGTTGATGTCAGAGGAATATTCGCACCACACTTTTCCGAAGTAATTAGAAATCTCATCTGCGTCAGTTAAAGTTCCATTGGGAGTGCAGATGGCAGAAATTTCGTTCAGGTTTGAAGTCCCATTGAGTCTGTTGATTTTGTTCCAGACAACTTTCATTGATGTATTTCCGTGAATTCTTTTCGAAAAAAGTTCGAAACTAAGTGCCTTTGATTTTCGTAATTCCTTCCTGAATAGAGCATTGGCCTTTTTGTATAATAACAAATGATCATGATCAGGACATCTCTTAAAGCGGTGCCATAGATCTATTTTATTTTTCCTCGAAAGCGTGTTGTTCCACCAAGGAACCATGGCTCGTTTAAAAGAGCTGTTGGATTGAGGAATAGAAAGATGAGCAGCCGTGCGAATCGCTTTAGACGTAATAGCAGCATAATGGGTGTAGTTTCCGTTAAATGGCTTTGAATTCAGAAATGACTCCACCTGTTTGGAGTAATTGATCCAATCCGCTTTATCTAGGAGGGATTTGTCCTCTTTTGCTGGAGTAACAGAGGACATTGCAAGTTTAAGATCGATTATGATTGAAAAGTGATCACTAGTATGTAGATCATCAAAAAGAGACCAGGAAACCAAAGGAAGAAGTGAGGGAGAGCAACATGTTAACTCAATATGTGAAAAAGTGTGATGAGTTGAAAAGTGTGTTGGCTTTCCATCATTTAAAATGCAGAGATTGCTTTGAATGAAGGCCTTTTCTAAAACAGTACCACCAGTGTTGTTCACTGTTGAGCCCCAGATGGTATTCCAGCTGTTAAAGTCGCCGCATATAATTAATGGGGGGGAAAGTACGAAGAGTAAATTGTAGAGTTCTTGTTGAGAAAACGATTGTGAAGGTAGGATATAGAGCAAAAGCACTGCAAATTTTATGTTTAAATTTTAACATTATTTGTATCGCTACGGCTTGTGCGTTTGAGCTTAAATTTATGCGTTTGTGAGGTACACTTCATGTTATAAAAACTCCAATCCCTTGTTTGGAATGTAAATTTTGATCAGCATTCGTGAAGTATCCAGTATATGATTTGGGTGGAATAGGATTAAAAGAGGTTCTACAATGGGTCTCTTGAAGCGCTATAAAGGTAGGAATGAAATCACTTACGCGTGTACGGAGCTCATCAAAATTATTAAGAAGTCCTTTAATGTTCCATTGTAGAATTTTAAAAACTTTGTTTAATTGTAGTGGCATGGAGTGGAAAGTAGGTTAAGTTGACATGTCATCGTCTCCGTCGAAAATGTCACTATAAGAATTTTACGTGAATAATTTGTTCGTACCTGCAGAATAATCTGTACTTAGGTGTTTGCGTAAATTTGAAGTGCAACGAGCAGGCACACGTGAATAATTTGAAATTGAAGGTTGATTGAGGGATGAAAGATTGGATTCGTTACAGCTTGTAATTTGTTGAGTAGAGTTGAGAACTTGTGATTCTGGGGGATTTAGTTTATTAGATTTTGGCATATGTGTTGTTGTTTTAATTTTTTCAATATTTGGTGTTGTTTTGATTTTTTCAATATTATCTTTGGCGGGCAATGGAACTGATTTGGCAATGTAATTTTTGGTTGATGGTAGAACAGGTTTTTCATTGGAAGGAATTGGAGTTAAAGGCTTATTAGGCACGATTTGCGATGCGACAACAGCGTAGGTATTGCTTTTGCTAGTTCTTTGGGTTCAAGACGGATTAATTTCCCGGTATTTGCGTCGCGCTTCATGAATGAAAAAGAAGTTGTATGTTGTTCTTGGCTCCAATTAGCTTTTGAAATCTCGTGGAGTGCGTCAAACTTTATACCCAAATTTTTCATTTCGTTTATCGCATTTCCATTTTTTTGCTTATTATATTTATTAGATTAATCACACAATTACACTTTTAGTGAAACTCATATTACATTAAAAACTAATGGGCATCAATAACACACATTTTTTAATCCCTTCAATTGGATTCATAATTTTTACTATAATAAATGACTATACTTTTAATCCAATAATACGTAAATCTAAATTTATAATTCACTAAATCGAAAATGATAACTAACCTATTTTTAATTTATTGTTACGAAAATCCCAAATTCAGTTAAATGTCAACTAAGTAATTTTCGTAAGAATAAATTCCCTAAAGAAGGGTAAACCAAATGAGCATTCGCAGGCGCCTCATGCAGCTGCAGGCCAATGAAAACGATTAGTGGAAAAGCAAACAGGTAAAAGCTAAGTGCATATTCGCAGGCTCGTCATGCAGGTGCAGGCCGATGGAAACGATTAGAGGAAAAACCAGGCTGGGATTAGACCATAACCATAAATTTAGGTATAGTAACATTCTTGTAAAATTGTATATAAATCGAATATTTGTGAAAAGTAGAGTTAGTCTGGCAAGGACGTAGAAGTTGAGAGTACGGCCAAAATAAATTGTAAATAAATATTCCTACTGTTGTGAAAGACAAAGTAGTAAAACAAAAGAACTTTAAAGTGCATTTCTCTTGATCAAAATATCCACGATCTAGTGATACGGACTGTATCTCATAAAAGCGAATTTCATAACATTATCATTGAATTAAATAAGAACATTCTTAGGTATTTTAATAATTCCGTCCTTATACTAATTAATTCTAATTCCTCAAATATAATTTTATTATCTTTACGTAAACAATTACAAACTCTTCTAGGTCCAATTTTATTTTTATTTCTTTAATTTGTACAATATTTATTTAATAATTTTATAGATTTTTTTTCCACATATTTTTACAAGAACAAATTATTCATCGTTAACACATTAATAACAGGTTTTCACAATGGTATTAAAGTACTTGGGAAACATTTAAAACAAAATCCTTAACAGATTTGTGAACTCCTGAAGAATATGGAGACTACCGCAAGATATTTACGTCTTTTAGGTTGCTATTTCAAAATGAGTGATATTTTTTCGATTCATCTTTCATAATCCTTAGGAATTTCACTACTTTTTCCTGTAGGCCTCACTTGATATTCGAATCATTAATCAAATATCTTCCTTACAAGGATCTGTAGGAAAGTATTCTGGGCATTTGGTCATTAATTGTTAGTAGATATGATATGTATGTTCAGTGTCACTGTGCATAAATACAATTCCGCTGCATGAGGCCGGTAATAGTGAGTTTTGGAATGCGCTACATTGAAAAAAAATTTTTTGTGGAATGAGTCAGGCCTTTTTTGGTGTTTAGGTTAGAAAAAGGCATGGTTCCGCTTACCCGAAGGTGCCCAAATGTCATCCGAGGTTTCGAATTGGGTTTGGGAGGTTTTCGAGCGCGTTGTTATGGTGGTGTTTCAAACTATGTTGGAAAGTAAGTGTACTATACTGGTGTATGTGTGTGTGTGTGTGTGTATTTGTCGCTTTGCAAACCATTTTACAAACATTGTTTACCCTACAGCATAGGGAATTTGTTTTCGTCGAAGTTGATTTATGCAAACTTTTTTAGCTAAAAAAACTGAACATGTAGGTGTGTTAGATATTCGTATTCATATCAACATTTTGCCCTTTTTAGTTCTAAAGAACACTTTCGCTTTTTTCTTCTAGTTGTTAACGTTGTGCATGTGTGTATTGATATTATTATTCTTTTTTTGTGCTTAATTACTTTTTTTTTGAGATTACTATAGTTAATATTTTTCTTTATAGAATTTCATTCTCACTTAAGAATAACTTTATTTGAATATTTAATATTCAATAAAGTTTACTTTCGTTATAAGCTCAAAAAAAAATTAACTCTTGTTATTGTTGTTGTTATTATTATATTATATTGTTATAGTATAGTTCAACCAATTCATAAACATGTTTCATTTCTTCAATCAATTTGTGAACTATTAAGAAATCCCGTATATTTCTATTAACCGTTTTATTGTAACCGACTATATTCTTCTCCAAGTTAGGCTTTCCAATGGTAAGATCTTGTAATACAGTTTCCGCTTCCTGAATATTAAAATGAACTTCTTTTTTAAGTTTATCAAAGAATTGTGTAATTTTTTTAGCCGAGTACTCTTTACCATATTCAGTATTCGGTTATTAGCTGCTCGAACGTATGCAGATTTAAATAAAACATAAACACATCGGGATGGAGATAAGTTAAAAAATAATCAACATAAAATATCCATTATTTATATAATAAACCTTTAAAGGGGCATATAAAGAAACATAGATGAGAGAGAGAAAGATAGAATGAGACAAAGAGGAAGAAAAACTGATATGGGAAGATGGAAAGACGAGACGAGAACAAACAGAAAAAAGTTGCTCATTTACCTTATTATCCGTTTTAATAACTTTTTGTGGTGGATAACAAATTTCCAGATCATGTAACCTTCACGTGATGTTAACTGATAGGTTACAATGATAGAAAATCGATTAATAGAAAAAAACAAGTGATGAGGGAATTTTTTTTTAATACTCATTAATGCATGTAGTTGGTCTAAAAAATAATGCGCCCAATAGAAAAAAGGTAGCTCCCAAATAAAAATTGAAGAGGGAAGAGTTAGTTACTGCTGAATATTTCTGTATGCCCTCAAAAATGAATTTGTATTAATTCGCAGCGAGAATACACGGTATAATACATACTCATCGAGTAGATTTCTAGTGTATTGCAGTGATGAATCCATTTGTTTACGTATATTTTTAAAAGTCATTTCATCGGTACAATAATTCTAGTTTTCGTGATTATTAACGATGCCTTAATGCACATAATGATATTGCAAATGATGATGAAAGATAATGTAATGCTGCGTTAAACGAAGTTGGTTTTGTTGTTGCGGTTGTTTTTGTTTGTTCGCTCGTCTTGTTGTTTTTTTACTTCTTTTAGTTAGCCTTTCCTTTTTTACATCCAATCGATTTGAAAAGGTATTCCTCAATTATTTGAAATCGTCCTTCAGTCTTATTCTCATTCCAGAAATACGCTTTTAACATTCCGTTCAATTAAGTTTAACATCTTCTTCAACGTTAGTTGTTAAATCACCTCTCATGCTATTCAATTGTGTTTCATGTTTTTCTTGTTGTTTTTCGATCAAAGATACATCAATTGTATACACAATAATTAATAAACTAGTTTTAAGCTGCGCAGATAATAAGAGATTTGTAGGGGAGAATGGTATTACTACCTCTGCATGGGGACATTATAAAAAAAAAATAATGGTAATTATGTATTTATTTATTTATATTTATAAAAAAGCAATTGTAAGCATAAATGACCACAATTAAAAGTGTTAAATTTTGGTTTTCGCTTATAATCGTATTGGATGGGCGATTTCAAGTAATTAACTATTTCAATTGGCGGTTGTAGATTTCCAAAACCATCAAAATATTCTTTATATTTGTTGTATTGCATCTTTAAAAAACCTGGAATTTGAATGTGATGTGAAAAAATAAAAAGACAGTTTTTTTGTTTTAATTCTTCTTTTGGAAAAATCACGTTTATTAATTTCTAAAGTAGAACTAATTTTTTAAACATAAAAAAATGAAAAAGACAAGTTTTTTTCCTTATTTTTTTTGTTTTGAAAAAATTATATTTATATTTATATATTTTTAAAAATAGCAAGTTTATTTTTTCGTACCTCTACGAAAAAATAATTTGAAAATAAACTCAAAGTCTGGGAATAAGTCCCAGTCTTTCATCAAATCCTCTTCGATGTAAGCTGCAACGTGTCCAGCCAGACATGACTGCATTAAGTCTACTATATCAGGATTCCAGTGCAATAGGAAAACTCGCTCAAGCATCTCCTGTTCGATGCCGTTTATCTGATCGATCCGACGGGTTCCAATAAACCCTATCGACAGCGTATTTTTGATCTTGAATTCATTTTTTGATAGGGTTTGCCATTACAGTATTGTTGACTTTGAAAACCTTATTTATACTCTTTTCGTTACAAGATGATTTTTGAGGATATGTCGCTGCATTTTTGTGGGTAAAAAAAAATGCGGTTAAAAAGTTTCTGCACTAATTCATATCACTCGTAAAATAGTTTGCAAACACAGATATTTTTAGTTTTTATACAATTTATCCATGAATCATATCTATGTATTCCATATATTGATGATGATATAAATGGTGAAGTTGATAAATTGTTATATATCCTTAATTCATTGTTAATTTTTCGGAAGAAAGTCGTGTGATCCTCATCAATACAATAATCGCAATATGCTTCCAATAGATTTTCCAAACCTCTTGATGAAACCATGGTTTTTTATCGCTGAGGATAATAAACGGATGAATTTAAACAAACAACTGATGAGTACGCTACTATCTTAATGTTATTATATTCTCTATTTTTCTGCTCTTTTTTCTATTTAAAAAACAAGTTTTTTCTTTAAATGTGTCTTCCAATAAGTTAGCCTTCTCTATTTGATTCAATTTAATATTTCTTAGCTTCGCTTTCAACACTTCTCGTGTCTTTATAAAATCTTTTAACAATTTATTACTCATATTTTTGTAATCTGGTCTATATCCGGTAGTGATCTGCTCTATATCCGAAAATGATCGGCTTTATATACGATAGTGATCAGCTTTATATCTGATCTGACTTACTGAAGTTTATGAAATTATCAAAACGACCACGAAGGGACGATATCGTCCCTTATAAATTGGATACTTCTCGTGTCCTTGTTAACCTTTGAACAATTTATTCCTCATTTTTTTGTAATCTGCTCTATATCCGATAGTGGTCTGCTTTATATCCGGTAGTGATCAGCTTTATATCTGCCCTATATCTGATCTAACTTACTGAACTGTATGAAATTATCGAAACCTTTCCGATATCGTCCCTTATCAATTGGATCATCCTTACTCACAACAACATAACCATATTTATCTTTTCAACAGTTACTACAAGCGTTAAAACTTTTCATTCATTTCATCTTGTTTAAATATTTTTATCATATTTGCATTATCACGTATTAAGTGTTTGGGAATTCTCGTATATGTTTGACATAACTAAAAGCAATCAAAAGTAATTCCTTATAGTATTTTGTTTAACGCATATTACATCATCGCATATTATTATTGAAAGTGGTTTTGCCATAGATACACTTTTTTATTTTCTGAGAATGTAAAGAAGTTTATATCGTTTATCGGATCAATCAGTGTCTGCAGATAGCGATATTTTAGTTGATATAAAGATTTCGAACATACGTAGATGTTTTTAAAACTGAGACTATTAGAACTTTCTATTTGCGTAATCATAACATTTGTCTTACCGTAATTTGACGGTCCCACAATTAATGCTCGTATTGAGTTCGGTAATAGAATACTAATCTTTTCGGTCTGCAAACAAACATCATCAGCATTCCTAACAACGATTTGTTTAGATTGTTTACCTAAACGCATAATGATAAACTAATTTCTTTTATATATAAATATCATCTATATATATGCATATATATCATTTTGATTTTTCATGCTGATTGTATATATATATAAAACGATAAAAAAAATGGTTATAAAGAATAATAAATAAGTCTAAAATTGGAAGAGGTTTCATAAACAACCTAATAAATAGATTACCTGTTGAGCTGCATTTACCTGGTTATCAATTTTGTGGTCCAGGAACCAAACTCGTAACACGCAAAAAAAGCAAGAAAAGTGAAGAGGAAAAAGGAAAGAAAAAGCTATTTTTAACCGCTCACTAGAGCCGATAGCCTGTGTTGCTAGTGCTCAATGTCTTTTTTTTTAGTCTAAGAATTCAATTCATTAGTCTAAAATTAAAATAATAATAATAACCGCTCACAAAAGGACTTTTAAGATCTTGAAAAAACAAAACCACATAATATCACGCATGCTGTAAAAATAGCTTAGAATGCAATGTATTCAAAATTAAGGATGAATAACAAGTTTAACGCTGCTATACCGAGAGCTATCCCAATGCCAAAAGTTGGTGGTTTTCCTTCCTTTAGTTCTGATTTTAACAGCATTTCCAGCACTTGGAGGTTTGGCTACAGGTGGATCAGCTATAGTGTGAGCTCATTGAAGGTTTGTTTGAACCTTTGCTTTGTTTTTTTCCTATTTTCAAATCTTTTTTTTTTCTTATTTTCATTTCTTTTTTAAATTGTTTTTTCTTTGTCATGCGGCACATCGAGCCGAATATTTTGCAAACGCTCTACCGCAACCTTAGCTGTATGCCCATGACATAGTTCTCGATTTGCAGTTAAAAAAATAAATAAAAACCATCCATTAATAGTGTTAAGATAGGTGAATGAATCAATTAAAAAAACCGCAAAACCACAAAAAAAAACTACAAAGCACAATTAAGTACATACGTTGATGGGATATATTTAGTTTCCAACATAGTTTGCAACACCACCACAACAACACGCTCGAAAACCTCGACACGAATACGCAGTTCGAACCCTCGGGTCCAAAAAACTCACACGAACTCCTTTCGCGACGCATTCGTGTAGGCGTAACCACGCCTTTTTTTAACCTGAAATCCAAAAAAAGGCGAGACTCCACCCACAACAAATTTTTTTCTATGCAGCGCACTCCAAAAATCACTATTACCGGCATCGTGCAGCGGAATTGTATTTATGCACAGTGACGCTGAACATACATATAGTTCCTACTATTGCTCCATTAAACACTGACACACAAGACCGCGATAAAGAAATCCACTATGAGAATGCAAATACTGACGATGATGGATGATAATTAAAAGTCCTGCCGCCACTTTTCACGCAATTACGGTAGTGCAATTTTTGTTGCTAGGCGCAGATTAAACATTTTAATGTGGCCGAAGAGCTAACAATTTCTCCCCTTTTTTTGGCTGGCCTGTCAATTTCCTAAATTTACTAGCATGTTCCTCATGGTTTTCATCGTTGAAAGCACTGAATGCATAAATATTATTTTAAGCTTTCGAACTTTCATCGCTACTAGTCTGTTTTACAAACTCTTTGTATGCAAACTTAGTAGTGTATTCATGTTAAAAATTAAAAAATCTCTAATTACAACTATCAATTATAATTCAATTATAATTATCTTTTCGACAATAGATAAATAAATCTTAAAATATGCTCAAATGGGCCGGTAGCAAATATCTGCTAACTTAAAGAGTAATTAAAAAGACGGTAACAGGCATGTATAACTACGTGGCGGAAGTTTAATTGGATCATTACTAATTATAATTACGCATCAACACACCATCATGTCATATTATGAAAATAAATGAAAGCTATGGACAGCTATGGACAAGGGCTTACACTTTACGGCATGATGTGGTTGGCATTTATTGAAGGCAACTCTATTATCTCTCTATTCTCAACACACAATATTTTTTTTTTACCTTGTAAAGAAAAAAACCACATAACGATTTTCTATGGGATCAAAAATATTTTTACAAGTAGGTGCAAAATTTGTAAAATAGTTGAAGCACAGTGAAAAATTGAAAAAAAAATATCATAAAAAAAAATTCGAAAAAAGGGGGAAAAAATAGCAAATACCAAAATTAAATTTGTGTTGTAAAAATTTAATAAATACACCTTGTTGCACAAATTGAAAAAAATGCACGTAAGTACATTCATATGTTTCATTATAAAATAGTGATAGTGATATATTAAATTTATTATTTATTTGTGGCCAACAGGACTACATAATCTCGGGAGTCGGAAAATTTTAAATCACTTTAATCCATATATGTTTAGGAGAAAAATATATAATCTGATCAGTCGAAAAGTTTGCTCATATTTTTGTTTCCGATGCCCCAAGCCCTTCTGCCATAGTCAAGTAAAAGTGTCCCTGGAAAAAGTTGGATTTTTTCCGACCTTGCACTTAGTTAATATAAGAGCTTATCCTAAACATTCTTTTTTCTATAATATTTAATAATGAATTGGTGCTTCTATGAATTTTATTAATTTCAGTTTGTTTCAAAAATTATTGTTTGATATATGCACCGTCACTACCTGTGGTCGTTTCAATTAAAAAAATATGTCATATATTGTCGGCACTAGAAAAATAAATACGTACCGCCATATTAATTTAAACGTTTATCATTTCGTGTATACGATGTTCGCCATTGTTTCTTTTTTAGAATCTGAACGTCTGATCTGTCTTTTAAATATTTATTTATTTATTCTACTTATACAAGAAACTCAACTAAAACAAGTCGAGTTCAATTCACTCTTAAAGTAAATCTTGAGTTAATTAATATTTAAACTTGGTATAAGTATAATAAAACAAATAAGAACGAAAAACAAAGAAAAAAAGGAAAAACAGGATGTACACAACTGGCTTAGAGCTACACCCACAACCGGTACAGCATCAAATTGCAAATGAATTCCTAAGCCATCGCAAACATGCATAAGCTTGGCAACCGATAATAGTTAACAACAATTAATTTTCGACTCATAATGAATTTTCAAGGCTAACAGCTAGCTTAAATACGACATAGGTGAACTACGCGTATTACGCTGTTGCTTTAAGGGACTTTAAAAAGTACGATAGTGAGAATAAGTGATAGACTTCATTAAGGTTCTTGCAAACAACTCTGAACGGGTTAAACAGCACATAATTATATTTATATTCTTCAGTTCATTAAATCCTCCCTGTTTGCTAACCCTAAATACATTTTAAATTTGTTAACTAAAAAGAAAAATTTGCACATATCCCTCTCATGTTTCTTTTAATGGGTCTGATTCCGCGGATGATTTTGAAATCTCAAATCTGTTTGCTGAGTATTTCCGGAAAGGGCGATCTACAGTCACCAACTTGTTAGAGTTTACCTGTCATGTTTTCAAGGCTTTTTCTAATGGCTCTCGCACGGATGTTATATACACTGATTTAAGCAAAGCATTTGATATGGTTAACGTTAACTTACTTAACTTTAAACTGCAAGCCTCTGGCATCCCTTTCTATTTTGTGAAATGGATAAGCTCTTATCTGCACAATAGGTCCTTCAGGGTTTTCTTTAACTTCATCACCTCGGATGAATTCCCCGTTATATCTGGCGTACCTCAAGGAAGTCACTTAGGTCCCGTTTTATTTAGTTTATACATTAATGATCTCCCATCGGTGGTTAATTCCATCCAGATCTTAATGTATGCTGATGATGTGAAACTGTTTTCTTCCGTCTCTGTTGAATCGTAATCACATCAGCTTCAAGGTGACTTGGATAATTTTGTTGCATGGTGCTCTGTGAATCTTCTGAAACTTAATCTGAGTAAATGTAAGAAGAATAAATGGTGATATTGAATCGCTTTCATTACTTGGTGAAATAAGCTTTAGTGTCCCTAACCGCTTCTCTAGGCACTTTATCTTGGTTAAGCTTAGTCAGTGTAAATATAATTATGAGTTGTTTAATCCGCTCCGTGTCGTTTGCAAGAACCTAAATGACGTCTATAACTTATTCTCGTTATCGGACTCTTTAAAGTCCATTAAAGCAACATTACTTAATACGCGTGATTTACCTATGTCGTACTTAAACTAGCTTTTATCCTTAAAAATTCGTTACGATTCGAAAATGAGTTATTGTTAATTATTATTGGTTGCCATACTTGTGCATGTTTGCGATGGCTTAAGGGTTCATTTGCAATTTGATCCTGTATCGGTTGTAAGTGTGGCTCTATGCTAATGGTGTACATGCTTTTTTTCCTTTGTTTCTTTTTTTTCCTTCTTATTTGTTTTATTGTACTTATACTAAGTTTTATTGTTAATTAATATAAGTTTTGCATTAACTCGACTGTTATTCGTTTAGTTGAGTTTCATGTATAAGTAGAATTAAAATAAATAAATAAATAAATATTGACTAAGCCTAACCAAGATAAAGTGCCTAGAGAAACGGTTGGGGACATTACAGTTTAGTCCCTAACCGCAAGTAAGGCGGGCGAGTCAATAGCACCATTTATTACTTTGATTACGGAGGAAACGCCAAGAGCAAATTTACATTTCTCGAGAGACGGTAAGGACAACAGAAGCAACCATTCATAGGGAGGAAGAGAGGTAATCGGATCCCAACTCAAATTCCTAAGGGCAAACAGCAAACAATTGCTTTTGAACAGATTCAAATGAATCTACATAGCACCTATATGAAAGAGACCTCACAACAGAGGCATACTCGTGTATAGGTTGTAAGGGAGCGTTTTTGCTTCCTTACGGAATACAAGTCCGTCCGCCTAAAACAGTTACCCACAGCGAACCACCTGTCAGTCCGAGCGGTCCGTAAACATCTGATTGAATTAAGTAAACATGAACAACCTCCTCCAACAAAATATATACACAACCGCATAAATGCAAAATAGGTATAAGACCGCTAAAATGAACAAAACATGTATGAAATGACTCCAAGGCATAGAACATGTAAAATCATATAACACAGGCACAAGTCGAACATAGCTATAAAATCATATGAAATATGTAAAATATATAAACACCCGCACAAGTGTAAAAATACCTTAAATCGTAGAAGCACAGAGGAGAAACGCATACATATCATGCATTACTGTATAAACCCCGTTAGGGTATATAATCAGGTAGAAACCCTTATGCTCTACAATGCATAGACGATCATGAAAAACGTATAGACGATAAAATCACACATAGCAATGCATACCAATATACAGATGCTCCTACACGCAAAATGTACAAACACATACACAATATTACACAAAATGTATAAACGCCGTCAGACCATATAAAACCTTTAACATGTATAGGCAGATGCGATCAAAAAAAAAGAAGATATATAAGACAAAAAAAGAAGAAAAACAAAAAGCGCATAAAACTATAGAAGCAATGTATAAGCGCCGTTAGGCCATACAAACGTATACATAGGTATAAACATTTATGTTTAAAATGTAGAGAGATCACACATGCCAATTATGTATAAACTCACACGTATAAACATGTATAAACACAGAGAAACAAAAAATACATTTATTCTACCTAAATATAAAACCATAGAAACGTACGCGAAGTATTGTACACCTAGAATAAGAAGCATAAAGAAAGAAGAAGAGCCATGTTGAAGAACAAGATGAGCAAACATAGCAATAAGATTTTTGTGCAATTGGCTTTATTTGATCGTTTGTGTATGCGTTGCTGTTTGTTGTCTATCTCCTCTGTGTGTTTCTTTCTCTCATTAAACATTTATTATTTTTGTCGCAAGCTATACTTTTGTGGCTGCAAGCTATACCTTTGTGGTTGCACGCTATACTTTTATGGTTGCAAGCTATACTTTTGTGGTTACAAGCTACACTTTTTGGTCGCAACCTATACTTTTTGGTCGCAAGCTATACCTTTGTGGTTGCAAGTTATACTTTTGCGGTCGCAAGCTATACTTTTTGGTCGCAAGCTATACTTTTGTGGTTGCAAGCTATACTTTTATGGTTGCAAAGACTGCCTGTTAGTATGTAAAGGTTGAGGTTACTCTGCAGCTGCTGTATACACAGAGTTGCATGCATTTTCATAATTAATTAAAAATTAATTCAATTTTGTTTGAGAAATACGAAGCACACAGTGAACTTTGATTCTGCGCCGCCTACGGCGTCTGCCAGCAAAGAATTTTTACCGTAAAACACGTTAGAAGATTTTTTTACTAACCTTTGTATAATTTTTTACAAAAAAAGTGCCCTTATAGAATTTTAAAAACTGTTGAAAATCACCATTCAGAAAAGAAAATCGACATTCACAATAGAGGTAGCAAAAATTTACAATACACATGTAAATGCACACAGCCGACAGGTTGCAATGGAACAAGCGAGCGCGACTTCCGCTATAAAAGAGCGACTCATCACACAGAATCTTTCAATTTGGTGCCATAGCTGCCTGAGATAAGTGCAAGCGGACTACTTGACTCACTGACTCTTATTAGTAGTTTGTAGTGACTTACGGATAGGGGATGTGACGGGTAGTATTAATCGCCATCCCTAAACAACAAATAGTACAGTGACTTACGGATAAGGGATGTGACGGTTAGTATTAATCGCCATCCCTGAACAACAAATAGTACATTGACCTACGGATAGGGGATGTGACGGTTAGAATTAATGGCCATCCCTGAACAACAAAAAGTACAGTGACTTACGGATAGGGGATGTGACAGTTAGTAGTAATCGCCATCCCTGAACAACAATTAGTACAGCGACTTACGGATAGGGGATGTGACGGTTAGTATTAATCGCCATCCCTGAATGACCAAGCAATACTCCCTTCGCCTGACCTAAGGTAACCAGAGACAGTGAGGGACAGGCTAGCGCACCAGAGAGCCAAGGCAGCTACGGCACTGCCAACGTTTCTGTTTCGTTTTCTGTAGCGCTCCGCGGTAATTCAAAGGACAAATAACAATAGATAACTCTCTCACCACGTATAAGCCACACCAGAAGTCGGGTCGCCTCGCTGGTTCCTTTTCCTAGCCAGCCTCTACACAACGCTGTACCCCGCTTAATATACAATAAAAGGGAATTTTAAACCATCCCATTGAAGGTTCAGAACATTTCGTTCTAAATAAATCTTCTTGCAACGAACCCCGGATTGACTGAGTTCCACCCCGGTTAAGAAGACTCGTTACAAGGTCTAACCAAACACATGCACAGCCTTTTCATAATGTAAGGATCATCAAGCTCTTTGGACCACCTCTTTATAAAACCAAGCGCGTACTTAGCTTTGCTTAACGAGAGCTCAAAATGCAAGTTAAAACGTAATCTATGGTCAAATAGAAAGCCTAACTATGTGAACGTATCGACGTCTTCCAACTTATCAATAGTGAGTAATGAATGACTTTCTTCTTGAGAAAGAAACCTTCTTACGTTTATTTAGATTTAGTTTCAGAAGATTCAAAGAGCACCATGCAACCAAATTATTGAAATCACTTTGAAGCTGATGTGATTGTGATTCTATAGTAAAGGAAGAAAACAGTTTCACATCATCAGCATACATTAAGATTTGACTGGAATTAATCACCGATGGGAGATCATTAATGTATAAACTAAATAAAATGGGAATCAAGTGGCTGCCTTGAGGTACACCAGACGGCTGGTGGAATTCATCCGAGGTGATGAAGTTAAAGATATCCCTGAAGGATCTATTGTGCAGATAAGAGCTTATCCATTTCACTAAATAGAAAGGGAAGCCAGAGGCTTGGAGTTTAAAGATAATTACGTTATGATTAACCAAATCAAACGCTTGCTTAAATCAGTCTATATTATATCTATGCGAGAGCCACTAGAAAAAGCCTTGAAAACATGACAATTAAATTCTAACAAGTTGGTGACCGTAGATCGCCTTTTCCGAAAGCCCGGCTGGTGTGGAGAAATATACGAATTAATGACAAAGGCCAAACGCTGAGTCACAATTCCCTCAAACAGCTTAGGCAAAACAGTCAACTTGGCTATGCCCTTGTAGTTCTCAACAAGTTGTCTAATTCCACTTTTGTGAATAGGAATAAGGAAACTACTCTTCCAACACCAGGGGCAAAAACCTAAATTCAAAGATTGGTTAAAAATCTTTGAGATAACACCACATAACTCGACAACGCAAAATTTAGGTACACAAGATGGAATTCCAACAGGTCCAGGCGCATAACTATATTTTAGAGTGCTTAAGCGTTTAAAAACATCATCTTCAGCTTCCGGCTGAGAAATCAAGCCTTATATGTAAAAGATGATATTTTAGCAATACAATATTGACTTTATGAAAATCGTAATATATATTTGAAAAAGTTGGATTTGGAACATTAAAACAGTTTAACGAATCATCATGCATGTGACGAAAGGAAATACACATTGCTGGATGATAATGATCCTCAGGTAAACTAAAAGGTGGACAACGATTATCTCAGGGAAATTTGCAAAGCAGAGATCAAGCAGTCTACCGTTACAATTAGGGGTACGGTTGTGTTGAACTAAATTATGATCAAATAATTCGTTAAAGAACACAACAGGTCTATTAGATCTAGAAGTAGGAATCAAACAGCCAGAATTATCACTGTTACACCAAGGCAAATTGAAGCCACCCAACGCAACGACCACTGCTTGGCCAAACAGGAGAACTCCGTGCGCACTGAATTTAGGAAGGTAGAACGAATTTTTGAATTTAGGCCCCTAACATTTTGATATAAGAGAGATAGTGGGCCTGAAGAAACATTTAGTTTCTTGAAGAGGAGAGAACTACTAGTTTAGTATTACGAGGTCGATCACAAGGGATAAATTTCTGAATTAATTAACTGGCCACAGTGGTTTATCTAACAACATATCCATGTTTTCAGCCAGAACAAGAATTTTAAAATTGCTCTAGATTGAGAAGGAGCCGATTTAAAAATACTAACCCGCTTTAGAACATGGCCGATTTTTCCCGTTTTTGCACAAGTACAAATATTTATCGATTTTGCCAATGTTCTAATTTACATGAACTGAGCAAAATTTCGAATGATACATGTTCTCAGTTTAATCTCATATTTTGGAATGTTGTAACATAGAATAAAATTCTATCTCATGTAACGAAACTGAAGTACACGTAACAAAAAGGTCTAATTTTCAACACTTCTTGATGAAAACCACACCACAACTATAACGTTCTTACTCATTTTTCATTTATTAGTCTTTCGATGCCGGTTTTGAATATTTGCCTTCGTTTAAGACTATAAAACGAGCAACCAGAGATTAGCATTACCTCTTAATGTGTTAAGTATTGAAAGTATGAACAGTTTCGGATGATGGCCACGATCGAGAAAGTTTATTGTCGGAAAAGAATAACGGTTAACAAGAAAATTCAAAAAGCTATTTTGATAAACAATTTCTTATATATTCCTAAATTGTCAAAAATTATATCCGTATATTCAAACTTTTTAATATTTATTTCAAATTTCAATAGATTGAATCATAATCGCATTATTATAATACCATAATTTGTCAAATAGCAAAATAAGCTAATTTAGAAAAGTCTGGACCAAGCAATCACGATCACCTATTAGAGGCGTTTCCACATTTCATATAATATTATCGCTGCACGCGAAATAAACTTAGAAATCGTATTCAAGAATATATCTTAATGTAGTTACTCATGTAGCTTAAGTTTTAATCTTTATTTTCATAAAATAAATTCATATTGACAAAAAGCCAATTTGAATGCCATGAGAATGTAATTTTCCACTGTGTTTATAATAAGATTAAGACATATTTTAAAGACAATTATTGACGAATATAAAGGATATATCTTTTTATTATAATATTAATGTATTTATATATTATTCAACAGATGTTATATATAAATTTTGCCTTGTCTGTAATGTTCTTATAATAATAATATGTCATTTTTATATCTTGTGAAATGAGTATGTATCGATAGTACTATAAAGAATATATTCTATGTTAGTGAAGTTAGATTTTGCTAGTTGCAATGGAAATTTGGTAAATTATTTATTATGCATCGGGTTCTTGATATTCAACACGAATTGTATATGATTTTTGAAATATAAAAGGCGAAAGTAATTTTAGAAATTTTTACAAAAAGTTCAATGCTTCTGTCCGTTTATGTAAACGGACATAATTTGTGTAACGTTGAAAATTTAATTTTTTTACCTTTTATTGTGTTGGAGCAATTAGATATCAACAAATAAGAAAAAATGCACTGAGGTCTGCTTTGTAGTCGGTTGAATGGATTGCCTACTTCTTCTTGATTTTATATATGACTTCTCCTTCTTGGCTTCTTGATTTTAGGTATAAGGACCTGATCAGGAATAAAATATAAAATTATTCAAAATTGTGTTGGAGCAATTCCTCTTGCCCTTATAATTTAAAATTCCTCGTGCTCATATATTTTACAATTCTTCCTCTTGCTCATAATTCACAATTCTTGCTCATATATTTTACAATTAATCCTCTTGCTCATATAATTTTTACAATTATTCCTCTGCGTGGGAATGGGACCAGCATTAAAGATAGCCGTACTGAGATATAGTGTGAATGTCGCAGTCGAGAGCGCTTTTGATTTCCAACACTGTCATCAATGATCTGTTTTTCAAAAGACACACTATACTCATCAAGAACTTAGTAAAAGCAGAGAAGGACAGTATTTATTACTTGAATTTTCACTGTATATAACAAATTTAACTTTACATTTCGAAGGAAATATCATGAGAACTTTTACTTAACCGCATGTTTCGTGGCCTGCAATTTTGTCCTCTTTATGTTTCTCATTAAAATTAGAGATGATTTTAAAGGCTACTTGAGCTTTCTCTACTTCAAAAGTTTCGCCATTCTGTTCACATTTTTCTCCCTCCAAAGTCAATAAATATTTGCAAGCTCGGTAGCATTGGTCACAAAAACCTTTATCTTCACTAGAAATTGTTAAACGTTATTCATTTACTTTTTGTAAGCTTACTTGTTAAAGTATTTAGCTCAACATAAGGCATCAACTGTCCTTCAGTCATATTCTTAGCGCCCAAAGCAAGCGATTGCATTTGATGAATTTTTTTTGTGCATTTTTAATACTTCAGCTAATTTCGCGCTTTGTATTAGGGGAACCGGTCATGTCGCGAATAGGTTCGCATTACTTCGCATTACTTCGCAAAAATACGCCAGGAACAGCTTTAAAAAAGTCCACAATGAAAGAAAATGAAAAAAACTTACATCAGTTTCCTTAATAGAAAAGCAGAAGGAATTTATTATTATTATTATTTTAATTTTAGACTAATGAATGGAATTCTTAGACTAAAAAAAGAGACATTGAGCACTAGCAACACAGGCT
>NW_023998464.1:7088423-7176690 GCF_014805625.2 Glossina fuscipes | reverse complement strand
AGGGCTAATTTGGGAAATTGTTATTCGAGCATCGGTTGAAGAAATAACAATATATTTTTTATCAATAGGGATTATATCGCTGATCGGCAACACCGGAAAATCTGATTTTTTACTTTTTTTCTTTGGGGGGATGTATCACTTAATAGATAAAATCTATTCGGGTTTTTGTCTGGCGGCCCCGGGGCCATTATGCCTTATTGTTGTCTATTTATTATTATTTTTGAAATAACCACTCACTTGAAAAGGTTTGGGAACTGTGCAAGAAGGTTGGGAACTACTAAAGAAAAGTGTCAAATGTTTTCAATTTTTTTTATTTTGTTTTTTTGTTTTCTATTTTTTATTATATATAGACGAAACAAAAGCACATACGCGATATCCGCGTTGACCAGTTTTAGCAATAACACTGAAAAGACAGAAGTTAAATACACAAAAACACCGAAAACATCGAAACAATTGAAAAAACGCAGACGAATAGAAAACACGCACTACACTGAACACAAGTCGACTCGTCTATGATTAGGTTTTTATGCAGAAGGAATTTAAAATTTATATAGTATGAAAAAACTTACACCAGTTTCTTTAAGAAGGAATTTCAAATTTGTATAGTATGAAAAAAACTTACACCAATTTCTTTAAACAAATATCTGAAAAGTAGTGACTTTGAAGGATCAAATTTGAAGAATGCATCAGAATTATCGCTACAACGCCAAGTGATTTGTGGCAAACTGAAGTCTTTCAACACTATAATTATATCAGCAGGTACCGACTTTTTGGCCACTTCACAAATGAGGTCAGCATGTTTCTTATAAATAGATATATACGCATTTGTGGCAATATAGAAGCAAGTTATATATAACTGTTTATTCTTAGGCAGAAATTGAAGAAGCTTAATAGTAGGACGAGCACCGTTCCCACATCACTGTGGATGTTCTGAGGTTGGCCGAGAAATTAGGCCTGAAATGTGCAGTGCAGACAATGATGGACCAGCTTATTGCAGACGGTAGTAATATTGTAGATCTTCTCCTTCAACAAACAATAAATGATAGCGACATTGAAAAAGGATTTTTAAGAATCAACGAAGGCGACACAGGCGGGGTAGCTATAAGCTAAAAAAGTATAACGTCATTCCGTTATTGGACGTTTTCTCCGACAAATTCTAGTCTTAGATTCCTAATATGTTCTTGCACCAACGGCCTAGAGCGAGCACGGTAATGGTAATGTTATGGTTTGGCATTGTAAAAAAAAGAGGGTTATTTAAGGATATTGAAGGGAAATTTAGGAGAAACTACAGGCAAACTTGGTAGCCTGAAGCATAAGTCTCGCTTAATTCAAGACTCTTACATAACTTTCAAAGTGCTTCACCCTCTTCTCCAATCGCCAGGCGTGAACTTCATCAAATATATGTGGAATGAATTAGACCGGCGTATACGAAAACACTCAATCTCTCCCGTCCGAAATGTGAAAAATACTCTATAAAAAGAATGGAGTAAAATCCCAAGACATATTATACATAATATGTCAAAACGTTTAAATGACATTATTAGGCAAAAGGGGTACTCCACCGAATATTAATTTTTAATAATATTCATATATTATCCAAAAAAAAGCCAAGTTGATTTTAAAAAAATGTTCTCATAAATATATTAAAAACAAAAACGGCCAAGCTCAAAAATATCAACAGTTGAAAAATTTTGCTTGCGCGCTTACATATAATTGCTTGAGGGAACGTACGCACAACCGCAGACAAGTATTTTTGCTTTCACGCACAGGTCTATTCAAAACGTCATAATACAGCATATACATGATCGTAGTGTAGGCTTGCACATACTTGTCTTACAAATTTCAGTCAATGTTCTCACTTCAGTTTCAGAGTACTCTCTTTCTCTCTCTCTCTTACGATCTTTAATGTCGTTTTTTTATCGCATGTTCTGGGCTAGTACTTAATAATCGCGCAAATGTTGCTAGCGAAATGTCGTATCTTATATATATATAATACCTTTGTTCATATATAATTTTAGTTTGTTTTATGCTTTTATTGTCATTATGATAAGAAAACTTATATCCGTATATACATAAAACTAGTATTGTGATTCCATTTTCCGTTTTTATGTAAGTCCAGGTGTTATTCGACGTTTGAGGATGGCGTTTTTAGAGCGGAGTAAGGAAATTGCCTCGATGAGGCGTTATTCCTATTTTCGGTTCGATACTTCCACTTTGCCGACTTTTTACAAAACTTTATGGGAATTGTCAAAACATACACTTTTTGATGTATACAAACAAATAGAACAAAAAGAAAACATCGCACAAGAAGAAATTAAGGCAATTTATTTTAAATTTAGAAATAAGTTATTTAATTTATATTTACCTTACACTAATTTACATTTTTTTCATATTATGTGACTTGAAATTTGGTTTATACTATGCATTATTTTGCAAGAAATGAAAAACCAACAATAAAGGCCATTTATTTTAAAGTTGAAATATATTCATTAAACTGTTTTTTAGAGAGTGATAAATGATAGTTTCCAAATTGTAGATGAATGAACACACAAAACTGTACCTAATATATATACCCACATATCTCTTATCAATCTTCTTTATCACTAATAGGTCAACAAGCTTTTTTACTGTTATATTAACTTTCTTACTGTTATTTTCTAAAATGTGTTGTTTATATCTATTTAATTTCTTTATTTTTGGTTCTAAAACCATATGTTTTTGTTTACAGTAACTATAAAAAAATATGGTAGCGCAACTGTGTTTACCACTTAGGAGTTTTTAACTCGAACGCGAAAGTGACACCCCAAATAGCCAGAGTGATTTAGCTGAAAGGAATTAAAAATTAATTAGTCAATTATTAAATAATTCACGATGCCTTCTTTTTGTGCTGTAATCAATTGCAATGATAGATATGGTCACTCGGACAATATATCCTTTCATAAGTATGTAAACTAAAGATTTTATTCCTTCAATAAGAGCGGTTACTTCTCCTTATCACAGATTTCCTTTAAAGCGTGCAGATCTACTAAAGGAATGGGAAGCGTTTATTCAGCAGCAACGGGGACAGGACTGGCATGCTTCCCGATGGAGTTCATTATGTAGTCGCCATTTTCGAGAAGAGGACTTTCGTTCATTAAATGAACGCAAAACTCTTAAAAAATCAGCTGTACCATCGGTTATGTTAAATCCAAAAGAGAAGACGGCTAAAAAGTCAAAGTTAACCATAGACGATGTCAAAGCTAAAGAAGCGCAACAAATACAAGGTATAAAAGAAAGCCTGGAGGACATGAGCAACAATGTAGTCAGGAGTAGTTGCCGTTTATGCGGTATCTCTTCGATACCTGCTGCTACATTTCTAACCAATTACGAACTATATGGTATGCTCCAAAAATGTTTTCCTACTTTAAATATTCAGCAAGAAGACCCTTTACCTAAAATATTGTGTGCCAATTGCCTAAAAAATTTGCAATTATTCGGTAGCTTTGTAGATAAAGTAAGAGATGCTCAAGAAGAATTACAAAGAAAATATCGCACACGTATGGTGGAAAAGGCCATTAAAATTAAACAAGAGCCAGTGGTAAGAGTTAAACAAGAAGTAGCCGAAGCTGGCTACGAACAGTCGCAAGATTTCCCCATAAACAATGAAGAATATGACGGAGGTGATCAACAAGCTGAAGGGACAGAGAGTGAAAGAAAATATGAATTTTGTGATTTTCCAATAATAAATGATTGCGATATTATGGAAATTATAAATTTGGATGATCCCTTCATAAATATACCCGACGATGATAATACCACATCGTTGAATGAAGAAAGTGAACAGTACAAAGTAGGAGAGGAACAGCTCATGCAACAAATACTACCATCAGCTCACGATCTCCTGCAAACGCACTTGCTACTAGAGGAACATAATTATGCGTACGTTGAGACAGAAGATTTCAAGGAAGAACGTAATTTCTATAAAACGGAGAAGACTGAAGGCTACGAACAAAATAGTGAAAATCCCTCCAACTCCCCATTAAATACAAATTCAAACGTTGCCACTGTGGACAGAGAGGAAGCATATCACCATCAACATACTTTAACAACCAATCCGACACTAGTGCCAACTTTAGCGCAACACGATTTTGATATACCGCATGAAAATCGAGCTGTGAAGCCTATAGTAACTTCGGTTAGTGCCATTCAACAACCTATTAAGCCGAACGGTATTGTCGTACTCAACGAAAGTATAGTAAAATCCGGCAACGGTTTTCAATTGCACGCTTGTATGGTGTGCCAAATGAAATTTTTTAGCGTGGAATCCTTAAAACAACATTACACACAAACCCACGGTACTCCAATGGTAAGTGTTCCAAGCATCAATTTGGAGAAAAGTCAAGACAATACTTGCAAAACTGAAACGGATACCAAGTGTGCAGACCAGCAAATTCAAATAGTGAAACACCACGACGTTTTACAACCACCTGAATCAATTTTGAGCAATTGTGATCCCGCTCCTACCAAGCAGCAAAAGACAATTTTGATAAGTAATAAATGTAAAATGCCGAGAAGAAAGCGTTCTTTGCATTATAATTTAAACACAATGGCTCTGCATTATCAACAGTTGAGAAGATTCTGCAAAAAGTTGCAAAAGAAATGTCAAAATCTGGAACAAAATGTTGAGCAATTGCAATCACAGCCGACTATAAAATCGCTCAAAAACTTTTCCAAAATCAGAAACACAGTAAATGCTTCTTTACAATCAATTAAATGCAGCCAAGCGAAGAATCTCAATAAGAAGCAATACCAGAATGAGTTTCTTAAATTTGAATGTTTGGTGTGTTCGAAGAACTTTAGTAATGGGAACAGTTTACGTCAGCACAAAATAACCCATACTGAAGAGCGGAAACATAACTGCGGACTATGTCATCGGGCATTTAAACGGCGTAATGGATTGCTGCAGCATTTGAAAGGGTTCCATTTGCAAGTGAAACCTTTTACCTGCCCCGTCTGCGCTCATTCGTATGCTTTAAAATGTGACATGCAGCGGTGTAAACATTCTTTACTGAAAGTAACCCAAAATCAAGACGGCAGTAATAACAATAATAATAATAATCTTCCCGGTAAAAAATCAAACGCAACGTGACATTAAATTCATATAATAATTATCTAAATATTTCAAGCAGAAACTCTAATTTAAATAAAAAAATAATTCAAAAGAGTAAGAAAACTATTTACTTTTGTAGAATAATCTCAGTTCCGCAATGTCTGAATGCACGGCTCTTAAGGTGAATGGGCTAATCGAAATCACTGCTGCTGACTTAAAAATCCCTTTAAATTTTGCGGTGTTACGGTACAATGTTATGCCACACATTAACCAAGTACGTAAATGCCTCGGTCCCTGTTCTAATGCAAACATTTTGGTTAAAATTTCTGGACCCAGATCGTATACTACCACAGAGTAAGTTATACAGATGCCTAGCAAATAGCCAATGATGCATTATTCTACCAACAATTTTCCCGAAGCGCCGAAAGCATGAAAGCCTGCAATTGAAGAATCACGTATTTCTTAAGCAGAATCTAAGAATCTAATTTATTGGTTGCCTGATATCACATTTCCGGCTATAAACTTACTTTTTGAAAGCAGAAAGGCATCGCCAGAATGCCTACGCCGATAGTATTGTTGCTAGGATCATTACACAGCCAGCGTTTGCTCATTTTGATGATTTTAATCGTATATTATTTTTTATGAATTCAAAAGGAGGTATGGAAAAAACACCCAAAAAAAAAATATGAATTCAAAAGATGGTATGGAAACAACATATGAAAAACATTTGAATTCAAAAGGAGGTATGGAAAAAACTTACAAAAACATATGAATTCAAAAGGTAATTGAACATTATCCCCAAATTAATATTAGATCTGTTAGAATTAATACAAAACATGCTAAAAAATACAATAAGCATTCTTTCCTCAGAGCACACAAACTATTCAAACCAAAGGTATATTACAGGTATATTACAACAACATAAATATAATATTTAATAAAAGTGTTCAATGAAGCTTTCACCTTTTCCTATATTATGTCTGTAACACTGACCAAAAATTTGAAAATATTAATCAGAAAGTACTTACTATCAAATGTAAATAAACAAATAAATTAACACATCGGGAATGAAAATCTGTACAGAAACAATTCTATTGTACGAAAATGAAGTAGTCAATTCTGGTGGCATTATTACTGGCGTAGACTGGCGTATTGTGGGTGAATTTTTTATATCCATTAAGAAATAAAGCTGTTTTTAATTATTCCAACTATTTTGAGAACTGAATGTCTTATTTAATTAATGTGTTATTGCAGCTAAGGTCCAGGGCGGTTCTTATTATCCTATCACGGTTAAGAAGCATATAAGTGAAATTGGAAAAACGACAAGCTGTTGACATTCTTCAGCATAGCTAATAGTAATATGCAGAACAATCAGTGCAAATGCTACCTCGTGATTTTTTCGCAATTTCTTTCCCCGGCTTAAACGTTAGTTGGAAAGTTCAAGTATCGGAGAGAACTATATACATGGAGAATGATGTACGAACACAGACAATATTTAATAGAGTTGTCTAAATTACATTGATTCTTCTAAGTCAAGAACTAGAAATGTATGTCAAAAACCTTTTACGCATTATATAGAAGATATACAGAGAGATTTAACGCTTGGTCCAAGTTCTCGGCCACCTCCCCTTTCGAGAGAAGGGAAAACCAAGCGCAAACTCATGGCGCATCATGCGAACGCTGACCGACGAAAGAATTAGGAAAACACATCAATTGTGGTAACTTTCTTATATAAGCAGACTATTTGAAAAGACTAAGTTAGCCGGAAAAGAACATTTGAATCGAAAATAAAGTCTAAGTTAAGAATGCTGTCAAACTAAGCAAACAGTAAATAACCCTATCCTTATTTTAGTTTTGGGTTCGAAGGTTTATAAGTGGTGACACGAATTGACTAAAAATGCCATTTTTTGGCCACTTGCTGCAAGAGTTGAACAAAATGCACTGTTGCAACTCGAACGGGGAGTTATGCTACATCCAGCGTACTCACCAGACTTGTCAGATCGTTGCAGCATGGTTTAGCTGGCAATATCCCACAGTAAATGTCTTTTCAAGTGGAAAAGTGATCAAAACTATTGCAAACATCTAATATCGAAATGGTTGTAAAATTTTGTTATTCAAGTTGTTATATTAGCACAAATATTGGCCTGCAGGCAAGTGGCGTCACGAGGAGGAGGTCGATGTTATAAACTGGATACGGAAATGCTTTTTAACGGTACATCGAAGTAGGCTGTTCTGATTAAGTTATGCCATATATTTTGCACGGTTGTTGTAACTTGTTCTAATAGCTGCCGCCGTGTCACGTATAATAACGCAAAAGATGTCATACATGTAGACATTGGCTAAGCATGAAAGAAAGATAAAGAGGTATAATATAAGTATTGTCGGTAGCGTAACAATCGAAAGGCTATGGTCGTAGCAGGTCATGCGCTTTTAATATAAATCCAAAATGATAAGATGGTTGACATCACAAATATGTGTACAATTGCCAAGAACGGCTGTTAGTATATTAAGGATGCATATATACATATAAGATGAGTAATGTCACCGGCTCCAGTAAGAAGGATTTCGAAGTCGAACAGAATAAGCTTAGCACAATGTTAAGACCAAGCTGGCATTGCCTAAAAGACCGAATATAACAATTAGGCCATAAAAGTATAACATTAGTCGGCCCAGACCTTAGCGGTTGTCATTGCAAAAATCTACGAATTGCGATTAGAACTGTGTGACCATCCCTCTGGCTAATCAAACCTAAGCAAAAGCATTATTTTTTTTATTCCCTAAACTATTAGTTCGCCCCACGAATAGAGATTTTTGTCAAATCAGGAGCCTTGTTGCTAATTTTTGTGCAACAAAAAGTAATAAAATCGAGTTCCAGCGTTATTGAAGAAGCGTACATCTCTTAGAGATTGAAAATTTTGATTTAGAACAAATCCAGGTGTCTTACACGGGGGTCATGCAGGGAGAAAAATAAATTTAAAAAAAATGTCTCCGTTTCTTTTTTTTTTTAAGCCCGAAACTCTTGTTTGAAACTCTATATTTTAATCTTTCTTGTCTTCACTGATGCTACTTCTTTACGTATGTCCATAGGTTTTTTCTAGACAGTCTTCAGCATATCTCCAAAGTTATTACATTCCGACCGTAAAGGGTAACATCAATGTCAGATCAATATTGTTGACCTGCTTAGGAAGCTGACCGCTTCTAGCAAGTGACACGACAGTTAAAATCTTTACACAATTTGAAATACAATCCAGTTTCTTTGTATTGTAGGTCTGTACCTAAATTCAAATAAATCCAAATGAAGTTTGACAAGTTTGCTTCAAAGCACAGTTTTACTTGCATTGAGATTATATCAACTATATATTGAAAGTATCGCCTCTTTCCTTTTTTATGTAGAAATTAATAAACAGAAAGGAAGTGACAACAATTGTCAAAATGCGTATTATATCAAATTATTATTGTATATATAGGGCTGCAGCATAAAAAAGCAAAACATTCTCATATGTTATTATTTTTGTGGTTGCTTGGTCGATATGAGATCACTTGTTTTCCAAAGAAACTAAGGACTTAACCATACTATCAAGTCGTTGTTAAAGTAAAATATTCAAAATTATTCCTTGCCTTAGTAGACATTTGCAAGTTTAATATCGATTGCGCTTCGCAAATTTCAAGGTATCGTCTGCAGTGGGTATAATTTTAGGACGTCGTGCGCCCATTCGCAAACTTATTTAATGGTCGTCAATTGAGAATACAAACGTTAAGTTTCAACTTCCTCTCTGGATTTTTGGGCCGTGGCATCAACCGAATTTGAACGAATGAGGTAAAAGGGCAGATTGATCAAGCGGTTGATCAAAAATTTTACAAACGCAAGTGTAAATTTATCATAACAATTTTCTAGGTGATTTACGTGCCAGAGGTGAGGGTAACCTGGATTTGTTCTAAATCAAAATTTTCAATGTCTAAGAGATATTCGCATATTTCATCATATTAAGATAAGAGAGAAATGAAAACACAAAACTGAAAAATTCTTACAAAAACAAATGCAATAAATTTAACATGCCCATCTTACGATTGCAATAAAGAAAGTATAAAAAAACAACATTATATATAAATGCCGATATCGTCATGATAGAGCTGCTTCATAGCGGCCTAAAGTGTAAATGGGCATCGCTATGTGCCTATTATACTTGTTTACTGTACTATTGATCTCAAAGCCGGTCGGTCTAAAATAGAAAATAATTAAAAATAATAACACATATGACTGATGCTTAAGCATATGTTCAGCTCGCTCATTTGTTTGTTGTTGTTCTTCACAGGTATACAAATGTATGTGGATATGTTCGTATATGCAATGCCAAATAGTTTTCAATTTTGTTTTATGGGTTCTTTTTATCTATTTTAATGTCGCACAACAGTCGCACACAATCATATGCAAAAAAATTTTATTTACTTTGCGTTTTCTTTTTTTATCATTTTTGTGTTTTTTATGCCCTAAAGAATTAAATGAGCGAACTTCGAATTTTGTTACTTTTGCGGAGAAGTAAATGAGCGAACTTCGAATTTTGTTACTTTAGAGCGTAAGTAAATGAGCGAGCCAGTAGTTTGTATTTCGAAGATGCTAATGGGTGTGCCTACGTATTTAATTCTCTCTGCAAGGATAATGTTCAAATTAAAGATGTTTATGGGAAAGCATTGTTTATGTGACATAAAAAGAGGGTTTTCGAGTGAAATCATTACATAAAATGGCTGCTATATAAAAATGTAATTCCCTTTTTTGTAATTGGCTTCAAATTGGAGCTGCAGCTTTATACAATATACTTTTTTGGTCGTACAATATACTTTTCTGGTCGTACAATATACTTTTTTGGTCGTACAGTATACTTTCTGGTCGTACAGTATACTTTCTGGTCGTACAATATACTTTTTTGGTCGTACAGTATACTTTCTGATCGTACAATATACTTTTTTGGTCGTACAGTATACTTTCTGGTCGTACAATATACTTTATATCTCTGCGCTCGCTAACGGTGTTTTATTTCATTTCCGACATTTTAAACCAAAAAAATTAGTTATATGGCTCAACTAATGTACAAAAATCTACTAAAAACTAGTTTCACTACTCTTTGTTAAATAAATTTGAAATTTCATACCGGGCAAACATTTGAAAGTGCGAAGAAATTAAATTTCCTGATTTCTTTCCCAACTGGGTTTACTTCGGTGCATGTCGTTCCAAAGAAAAAATATAGGTTTTTTCTGGCTGAAAAGTTTAATAGGGTTAATTCTAACATGGTTTCCACAGCGAGTTCGTTTCAAATTTACTACGAATACCAAAAAGAGATTTTGAACAGCTGCTTATGTACTCGAATTCATTTATTAAAATTTTTCGTGAAAATTTTCCATATATAAATGCATGAATATGAATAATAAACGTTATTCTCCTTTCGGTATCTAAAAAGATTAAAAAAAGACAAAGCGACAATATTCCCCTAAAATTTTTTCGTTGACACGCTTTGATCTTGCAAAAATTGATTGTTCTTTTGGCTAATCCAAGGTTATTCAAGGTCTAACTTTTTAAATGGTAAATCCAAGTTATTCACAAAAATTTCTACAATAAAATGTCTAAATTAGCAATAATTTCCAAGAGGTTTCTCCAGAGAAGCAATCTACCTATAATCCAACAACGTTACGTGAGTTTACGGAATCGAAACAAGTATATATATTTATTCGTATGTAATAAATCTTAAAGGAAAAACTGAGTGTCATTATTTCCAGAGATTATGATTTAATTGTAATTGGCGGTGGCATTGTAGGTGTTGCCTCCGCTAGAGAAATTCTGCAACGCCATCCTTATCTGAGAGTGGCTATTGTAGAGAAAGAAGCAAAACTGGCTGCTCATCAAAGCGGGCATAACTCAGGCGTTATACATGCGGGAATATATTACAAACCGGGCACCTTAAAGGCCAAATTATGCGTTGAAGGCTTGCATTTAACTTACGCTTACTTGGATAAGAAAAAAATACCATATAAAAAATGTGGAAAACTTATCGTTGCTACTGACAACGACGAAGTAAAAAGGCTTCTAGACTTATATGAACGAGGGAAGAAGAATAATGTACCACATTTAACATTGTTGCACAGTGAGGACGAAATTCAAAAGATTGAACCTTTCTGTCAAGGTCTCAAAGCTTTATGGAGTCCCGAGACTGGTATAGTAGATTGGGCCCAGGTGACTCAGCATTACGCTATGGATTTTAAGACGGCCGGCGGTGATATATTTTGCAACTATAAAGTTCAACAATTTACAGAGACCAAAGGCGAAAAAATAGCCGCGTACCCTATTACTATACATGGTGGCCGCAATCATCAAATTTTGCTCACAAAGAACGTACTAGCTTGCGGAGGCTTACAATCTGATCTGCTAGCTGAAAAAACTGGTTGCCCAAGAGAGCCAAGAATAATTCCTTTTAGAGGGGAGTATCTCTTGTTAGCGAAGGAAAAACAACATATGATCAAAGGCAATATTTACCCAGTACCTGACCCCCGTTTTCCCTTCCTAGGTGTTCATTTCACGCCACGCATGGATGGTAGCGTTTGGTTAGGACCAAATGCAGTTTTAGCGTTTAAAAGAGAGGGCTACAAGTACGCTGATACTATAATATCAGTTGCAATTGGGTTAACATTTTGTCTTTTTTAGATGGAGCGACGTTAATATTTTTGAATTGATCGATGCGTTACGTTACCCGGGGTTTATTAAACTGGCATCAAAAAATTTTGGATTTGGTCTTAAAGAAATAATTAAATCTGCTTTTATCAATTTACAAATGAAAGATTTGCAAAAATTTATTCCCGAAATTACAGAATATGACGTTTGTCGAGGGCCAGCTGGCGTTAGAGCTCAAGCCCTAAGTCTGACGGGCGAATTGGTAGACGATTTTGTATTTGATCATGGCGCTGGTCGTAGTCCACTAGCGAAAAGGATTCTCCACTGTCGTAATGCTCCTTCACCGGGAGCCACTAGCAGTTTAGCAATTGCAAAAATGGTGGCTGATAAAGTAGAACTTGAATTTGGTATTGGAAACAAGCACTGCAATCGTACAATAAATTTAGGGTGATCGCAACTCTGTACCGGCGAAATTATATACGCCGCTGTGCAAAGTTTAGTTGGCTTAAAGCGTGTTTATGACGTAGTAATGCAGTTCACGCAGTTACATACGCAACATAAGATGACCTTGGTATTATTGTGCAAAACATATAATTTTTATATTAAGATATGTATATTCCCCGTACACTAAAATTAAACAAAAATTTAATTCACTTCAAGGACGTGCTCCTTTAGATCCCGTATCGGACCCTCCGATAGCTTTAAGAATTTTAATTTCCTTTTCTAGACGTTGTATAATGACCGCTTCTCTTAATTTGGCCTGTGACAGTCTTTGTACTTGCAAATAAATACGCGAATATTACTAAAGTCTTCGACGAATTATTTTTTTTGTTTGTTTAGAGATGGATTGGACCAGTTAAGTTAATGTTAGATCCATAATCCAGAAACGAAGTTGAGAGCGATTAATGAAAAAATTTAAGCATAGGTAGACTGATGTGGCAGAGTGTTCGCAATGAGAGGCTCTGTTCCGCTGTCAATCCATAAATCACCGTCCTTGTTACTGTACTGTCAAGATCCGGCTAATAATGCCGATAAAAGAAAAAGTGTAGGCGATTCGTGATTGTAATAGAAATACTAAATGTAAAATTAGAATGAAAACTCAGCTGATTTGATAAAGGCAGTCAGTTGCTTCAAATGCCTAAAGTTACCAGCACGAAAAATTTCATATAGATTGGTATACAGGTTAAATGTACTGAAAGATTGTCTAAGGATGTCAAACCTCCTTCGACGAATTAATATACCAAAGATTCGATCTCCACGTAAATATTACGTAAACAACAATTAACACAATTGTTCTTTGGTTTAAAAGGTATTGGAGATGATAGATTAGAATAAAATCGGGGTTTTTGGATGTTGTTTCTAAATGGGAGTGTTCTCTCTATAATCTGAATATAAAGCTTGGACGAATGATAAAAAAACTATTTGGTGGATAAAAAAACCTCGAAACTAGTAAAAATGAATATAACCTTACTTTCTGAACATAAGCATGAACCTGATAGAGAAGCATTTTGCACAATTGGGCAAAATTTCAAAAGTCAGAAAAATTATTCAGATACGAAACAATCCAATGGAATTGATTTGTACCTGTAACACAAAGCAGCTGTAAATTTTTGGTTTTGATTCTGGGAATTTTTTTCCAAAATGTCAAAAAGATGAAGAAAATTTGTTTTCTGCGGGAATTATTGGTTTAAATTTGAAAGTGAATAGTTTAAACAGTTTGAATATATCTTTTTTTTCTGAAAAGCTATCAAAGATATCGATATTTCAAATTAAAAGATTTTTACAAAAATTATACAAACCACCAACAACACTTTCTATTACTGCCAATATATTTCATTCCAATGCAGGACGCACCGCTTCATGAGCTTAAATCTCGATTGTCCAAGAAACGGACTTCTACGCAGAATAAATCGAAAGCTCCATTTTTACAAGCATTTTCATACGCTCATTTTTATACTACTTAATTCAGTTTAAGCAGCTTGTATGTAGTTTTCTGCTTTAAAACCCTTTCGCAGAACTCCTTACTACTATTTACAATGACTAATCCCGTAGCCTAGCCTTTTTTAAAATGTGCTTCCCTAGCTCTGATTAGATAATTTTGCCCACTATTTAGGACACAATGCAAAACACTTCCACGCATTAATTCTCAGCGGTTAAGATTAACGAAGTGTTTTAAAAATGTTGACTGGTTTTAAAAATATCAGATTTATATTCCACTCAATCATTTCGTACAATAGCTTTATTAATATATATAAAAATATATATAGAAGAAATTGTTATTCTTTTTAATGGTCTCCTGGATACTTGGTTTGGTCGCTTTTGCTCTTCTATCATCTCCTCTAGATGTATGTATAGTGTTGTGAAAAATACGCCAACTAAACTTATTTAATTTTACAAGTTATCCGCCCGAGTGGCTTCAAATCTCAAGTGCGCTTTAAAAGAAAAGAATTTATTCTCAGGTTAAATTTATTGCATGTGTATGTGTAAGATATAATCTAAGCATCGATCCTTTCTTCCCACAAAAGATTGTGACCAACTTAAGGATGTGACCAGCGTAAGGTTGTCGCAGAAAGGAAATTAATATATTTACTGTTTCGATAATTTATAAAAAATAATATTATATTTTATTATCATTTAAGATTCATGAAAATATTAAAATAAATGTTTGTTTGGCTTACCAGCACCTAAGTAAATAAAAGAAGCAACACGAGCATTCAGGTAAACCACTTCTCTAAGCACTTTCAATATTTTCGACAAAATAAAATCCACGCTACAAAATTTTACTAAATAAAATCTTGTATTTAGATACAAGCTAGTAAACAAAATATTAAATTGTAACGTAAACTGCCTTTTGATTCTACAAAGTCTTTTTCAGATTAACAGCTGAATTAAGTTCGTATCAGTTGAATTTGAGAATTCTTTAGGCACACTTCTATGTTTGAAAAAGGTTATCCACGTGAACAGCAGCAACCGTCAGTAAGGAGCGTTTAGTTTCATCAAAAAATATTGAGGAGTTAGCTACAGAAGATGCCATCGAATGTGGAGCAGAAGAAGTTGAAGTCTCTGATGCCGCTGCAGGGCTTGTTAATGTAAGGCGTTTAGAAGCGAAATCTTCGAATGCTGAGAATACTGAACTTCCATGTTTCTATTAGTTTATTTGCAGACCTGAAGAGTTGCTTTCCTTGCGGAAATCGATTGAAACAAAAAACTATATCATCGAAAATATGGAACACATCTATACGCCCGTGGTACATTCAATTGTCCATATTTTTTTGCTTATTGTTCATTCATTTGTTATATTTAGAAATATGTGGAGTTGCCTTCAGAGGAGCACGCGGGCTATGAAAAGTTTCTTGCCAAGCTTCATCAGATTTCCGGTATAGAAGAGATTTATGACAATTTGTTGGATACAAGAGATTAATAAATTTAACATATTATTATTATTATTTTAATTTTAGACTAATGAATTGAATTCTTAGACTAAAAAAAGAGACATCGAGCACTAGCAACAATAATAATAACAAATTTAACATAAAAAACTAATATGAAAGAAAACAATTATATTATTTTCATTTCATTTTCATATTTGCAACATCGCTAAGATATCTGCTTTAATATAGCTTAATTCTTACAAGATGGTTCGATTAAGGCTAATATTGACGTTGATCGGCAGAAAACTTGGCTTTATTCTCATTTTCATTTAGGCCGTATGCATTATAAAAACACTCATCAGAGTTATCCTTTCATCTGAAATTCACTGATTAATGATATTAGAGAAAAAAGTTTTAAGAGCCTTCATAGTGTTTCACTTTATTTCGCTTATTTTATATACAATTTTTGCGTTTACTTTTATATTTCTTGAATTTATTTGGAAATACCTCTTCTTGCACAAATATACGCGACAAAAATTCTAATACTTTTATTCGTAAGAACTGAACTAAGAATAATACACTGAAAACTGAAAATTTGCGCTTAAACAGCCTAGAGCGTAAACAGCGTTGCCATTGCAAAGTGTAATACAATAAACATAATATATTTTATTGCGCTACGTTCAATTTGAAACGAAACAAAATTTACGATATCAATTTGTTTGTTGTGTTTTGCTTGCGTAAGAAAGAAACAAATGGAATGATGAATTATGCTGATCTTTTCCTTACATATGGCAAGAAAAAAAAAAATTATACAAAACACACACACACTTACCACATTCACGGCCAACTATAGCCGTATAGCGGTAAAATCTAAATTTAAAAAAATGGCGAAAATCAAAAGGAGATGAATAGATCTGATGAACGTGCGGTATTCGGCCGTAGCAGTCAGTTTCATGCGGTTTCATACCGAACTTAACAATTAAGAATTAAGTTTAAACAAAACAAACAGAGCCAAGATAGAATCTGCCACTTGATTAACCACCACCAAAACCTGAAGTGAGCTTTAAAAAATTGCTGAATAAAGAATCGAAAGCAGACAGGCTAGGGCATTATTGCATATATCCGCCTTTTAGTTAGTATTTGGGGTGCATGTATAACTAAAACAAGTCTCTGAACAAACAACATAGCGTAAATATGCCATAGGATTTTTTTAAAATTATTTTCGCAAAACTTTTAAAATTTTTGAAAGACAGTAAAAGAATGGCGCTGAAATTCTCCTTTTGACTAAATCCTTAATAATCACCGCGTCAAGTTAGTAAATGAAAATCGTACTTTGTTTTCTATTTGCGATTCGTCATATCTTCTCTCCGTTTTGACAAAATTTTTAGAGTTTAGGACGTTTTTTGGTTTTTTTCGCATTCTTAAGAAGCAGAAAAATTTATCATCTGAATCGTTTCAGTCAAAATGAAAATTTTTTGCGAATACATTTCTCTATGGAGCCCATCTATGCATAATTACTAGTAGATATTCACCAAATCGATTACGAAGTGAGTACATATTCTACATACGCTGCCATAACAGCCTTAACAGCCTTAATTGAGCAATGGTTTTAAATTCGATCTAAGCTAGCCTAATGGACCGCTGCTACGGCCGGCATTTATACTATTTGCTTTGACAATCAAAAGAGTTGCATGACACCGAAACGTTCTCAATAGACGTAGACGTAGATGAATCACCACATCGTGCGCCAGGCGTTTGAAAGTTTGAAAAGAGACAAAATTTCCAATAAACTAAAAAGGCTCTTGCAACAAGCTAATAAAGCACAGAGTCGCTTATAAATGGTTGAGTGCCCAACTAGCAACTTAAATGTTATCGCCAATCTTAAATGCCGAACTTAAGATTCAACTCTGTGAAATTATCTAACGGACCAAATTATCTAAGAAAAATTAGCAAAAGCCGTCGGCAAAACAACATTATCTAACGGACCAAATTATCTAACAAAATTAGCAAAAGCCGTCGGCAAAACAAAGGAAAACTTTGGGATATTTAGTAACTAATGTTTATTTATTTATAATGATGCCATGAAGCGAATGAGGGATCATCAAACTGGAATGATGGATTTTATTATAGAAGAAAAAAAGCGTCAGCTGCCAAAAGATCCCGTTACAGATATTCGAAAACTGAAATCTCATCGACTGAATATATAAATAAATATAATAATAATAATATATAAATAAATATATAAAAACTTAAATGTTTTTTTTAGTATTTAATTAGTTATGAATGTGCGTTCCACTCAAGTGATTGTTCGAA
Source organism: Glossina fuscipes (assembly GCF_014805625.2). Lineage (NCBI taxonomy): Eukaryota > Metazoa > Arthropoda > Insecta > Diptera > Glossinidae > Glossina > Glossina fuscipes. Next base: position 7,159,259 of record NW_023998464.1, on the reverse strand, counting down.
TCAAAAACTCTTTTGTATGGAATTTGTATTTTCTCAATTATATAGAATTTGTATTCGGAAATTATTGAGTACGAATGAATATACGCATTAATCTCGCATCGATGAGGCTTTTTTATAAAGACCTGTTAAATGATTGAAAACGTATATACGTTTATTCTCAAAGCGGCACAATACATGCAAAATTCTTGATAATTGTATACGCTTATTCTCAAAGCGGCACAATACATGCAAAACAAATAACGAATATACGCTTATTCTCAAAAATACATGCAAGCGCAATAGATAAAATTTGAGATTTTAAAATTTCTTAATTTATTTTATTTTAGAAGTTAGCCTAGACCGGCATAATTTTTTATTATTAAATTAAACAACGCCCTCGCTAAACTCCATGTTGAAATGCAAAGCACAGAGTCGCTTATAATAAATAAAAAAATTGCCAAAAGTGGTTGAGTGCCCAACTAACAACTTAAATTGACAGATCGTTTAATTTGCAAAGCCGCCAGCTTTATGTCTCACGTAATCTGTTAAAAGAGCTTTATGTCTCACGTAATCTGTTAAAAGAGCTTTATAACTCACGTAATCCGTTAAAATTGATTCATTATTTAACAGAGCTGAATCTTTGTTTTCTGTTAAGTTGGGCATGTAACTTAGCTGAATAGCGTTACCATTTAAGTTGTTAAGTTGAGCTTTTAATCATTTATTTATTATAAGCGACTCTGTGTTTTGCCTTTCAGCAGGGAATTTAGCGAGGGCTTTGTTTAAAGCATATTCTAGGCGAAGCTGTCGAGCTGGGAGAAACGGAAGATTTTGCAACCTTGTACAGTTTTTACGGGATTTGTATGATAAAAGAAATTGCAAATAATGTTAACTTCATTAGTAATGCTAAAGAAGATTTGGTAGCAGAACGTCATAAATGTTTGTTCATCGCTTGCGTTCAAGACATAGCTCAATGGAGTTTGCAGCAACACTTACATCCAAATTTTTACAAAGGAAGACCTGCCTTGTTCTCCAGGCCTCATGATAAAAAAACGAGTTTTAAAAATCTGGAAATTTATATTGGAGGATTTACACACGTATTATTTATTAAACCTTTACATATTGGCAAATCTCTAGATGAACCTATTCTGCAATACATGGCTGGTATTTTTAGTTTATTAATGGCCTTTGAAGATAAAGAATATGTAATGGCTGACCAAGAAATCATTAATAAGACTGCATGCTTACAGCGCGTTTGGTTATCTCTGCCTAAAGCTTTATATTTTCGAAACTTAATGCTAATGAAAAACAATAAAATTTTATCATCTTCCGGGCAAAAGATTTTACTACGCCAGTTATTAGTACGTCTTTGGTCGCCGGGTGGTTTCAACGCAGTAGTCTTTGCTTTGGCTGAATGTAAAAATGAAGAACATTCGTTGGAAGAACTGATTTCACGTTTAATTGCTCAACCTGCTTACTCGGCGAAGGCTCAGAAAAGCTTGATAGCGCAAATCCTTAACTTTTTGCAATCATGTGTGGATAACCAGGAATTGCTGCAATATATGGGAGTGGGCCTGTTGTCTCTGCGGCGACTTTATGATCTTAACGACGAAAATAAAACCTTTGTAGAAGGATGGTTACAAAGTCAATTACACATTTTGATTCAACCAAGCTGCGAAAAAGACTTCGCAATAATGGATTGGTCTAATTTCCAGAGCCTCATATCCTTCCTATTTCATCTTTTCTGTACTTCCACCGTAGAGTGCTTGCCTAGTAATTTGTTAACGTCGTATCTAAATCTTATATTGAATATCTTTTATCATGTGCAACAATATAATAATGTACAGCTTTTACAGGGGCAATTGAAAGCGTTAATTTTAAAATGCCTGCACAATCAAAACGCCAAAGACTTGCATAAGCTAATTGAAGCTTTAGCTCTCCAGAGAACTGATTTCAATGGATGGTTTGCTTTAAATGATTGCATACGCTTTGATGAAAATCCTTTAAATTCACAAGATTTAAGAATTATTCTTACGTCAGAAGGCCCACATCTTTGGGACCCTCTTCCCGCGTTGGTTATTATTTTAAAATCTTCAACTTTTAATTTGCTTACCTACAATATATTTTTAATATTATTTCGTCTCTTACCTAAATTAATGAAAGAAGACGAAGAAGAGAAGAAAATAAGTGAAAGCATGGAATTATTACAACCGGAAGATCTTCAGCAGACAATATTACGGGAAGTTAATAGCACGTATGCAGGAAGATTGCACATTATAAAGGCTTTGGAGTCTCTTGTGCAACACCAGCCTATGAAGTGTATGATCAATGAAAATTGCAGTGAATTGCTTCGATGTCTTGCCGATATTCTCATAAATTTCGCTGAGCTCAACAAGCACCTTGTCGAAATAAATGAGTCGACTTTGATGATAACCTTAATATTAATTCGAGAAGTTATGCAAATTTCTACGAGCAGTAGTGACGATTTTCAAACAGTTTTATCCAAGCCGCTGCATAACCTCTATGAAAACATTGATCGTCAAAGTCTAAAATATCAAATTTTATCTTTATTACATCTGTTGCAACGGCAAAATAACCTGAATGTTAGATATGAACCTTTGAAAAATCAATTTGAAGAAGCTCGTGGTCTAGTGGAAGCGAAAGAGTCCTACCTACAAGTGGAGGGTATTGAGAAACTAATAAAACTCGTAAATTGCCGAGACGCCTACACCGTCAGTAATGGTCACGCTGTAGTAGCCATGGCTTTAAATACTTTAAAATCTCCAGAATCCTATACGTTCCTTAATTGTGTTCGTCTGTTTACAGCCTTAGTACAAGTAATGGAAGTTGAAATTTTGGATTTGCTTGGAGATGAATATATTGCCGATTCTAGTACTCTAGATTATCGCCTTGTAGTTGGCGAAGTTATTTTAAAAATAGGGCGTGAATTAGGTAAAATTTTTTATCTTTTAAACAATGCAATTCTTATGAGATTTAATTGCAGGTCCTTTGTGTTATAAATATAAATTTATTCTCTTGAATTGTTTCATGAATGGCTGTCGTTCACATCTGAGCGAATTTCGATTATCTGCCTTTTCAAATTTAGCGCAATTGTGTAGAATACTTACCTATCAAGTCCATCAATATTTTCAGGAAGTAAGATTATATTTATTCTTTATTAGCCTCAAGTTTTTTTACCCACCATCTAGGGTGTCGAAATGCTATTGCGTTTTTTTGATGAATTAGGTTTCTTTTGTAATTTTTCCATATCAGGACAAGCGAGAATAGAAATGTTATTGTACTGTGTAATTCGACTAAATTACTACTCTTAACGCCTTTGAACCACAAGAAAAGAGGTATTAATAGTTGGTTACTTACCATAGATAATGCAGTGCAGAAAAATGAGAAATTCGATGTATTGATTCGTCCGCAACGTAAAGGATCTAGTAATACTCGTACACTATTTTATCAAGATAAAGTGTAGGCATTTAATTAGACTCTTATTATTTAAATGAAATTAATTACATCTGAACCGTAGGTGGTGGGTATTGGAGATTTTTTTTTGAATGAGAATCTTGCTTATTTATTCAATTTTCAGTTGCTTCACTTAATTGATTACGAAATCACTTCCGGTAAATATTTGCCCGCGAAAAGAGCTGCTGTTTTGGTGCTTAGTGATTTACTAGAAGGCATGGATAACCTCATCGATTATGAGGAAATGCTTTTACCCATTTATCGACTATTAAAATATTTGGCATATTTTAAGCAAAGTGATGAACAGATACGTGTACATGCTACCAATGGTTTAAAGAGCTTATCAGAAAAGTGCACCAAATTACTGGAGGATATTACTGCATCACCTCTGGAAAAAGAAATTAAAATCCTCGGGTTAAAAGACAGCTCTAAACCAGGTCTAAAGAAACATATACTTGTAATGAATTAAATAAATTACATTTTTGTTATATGTATGAAAAAACAAGCAAAAAACGCATCGACATAGATTTAAAACCGGATCGAGTGAATGTTTGAACTAAACAAACAATACTTTTTATAAGAAAAATAATTTTTTCCAGCTGAATTAAACAAATAATACTTTTTATAAGAAAAATAATTTTTTCCAGGTGAAGAAAATTGTCAGCAGAAAATCGAAATATATTTGAAACGTGAAAAAAGAAAATTTCGATCATGAAGAAGTATCCTCTTTTGCTGATTGACGATTATTTTAAATATTACGCTGAATTGTGATAAAAAGCCCTTTGAAAGTGTGCAAAAGTGAAAACATAATAATACATTGACAATTGAAACTCAACTAAAACAAAACTAGTAACTGTTAGTGCAACGTAGCTGAGAGAAAAACTGCGTTATATTCAAAAAAAAAAAAAAAGAAAAGAAAACAAGAACTGACACGTCTGAAAAAGTGAAACACCGCAATTTGAGAAAGCAACCTCGTTAGCTCTTACTGCGGAATTTATTTCACCCGAAGTACATCACTACAAGCCCCGACTGCATTCCATTTCATAATTTGACTCTCTATCATCCCTAAGGCTATAAAACTCAATCTGCGCAGTATGGTTTTTCACAGACACTATCTCTCTCAAAAGTGGGGACATTAAAATCCCCAGAGCCAGATCTTATGCCCACACTATTGTTTAAATACACAATAAATATATACACTGGATAAATATCCAGCTTAGAAACAATTCTTTGCCACTAATAGAACTCGGCCAAGATTTGTATCATGATTTCTTTACCTTGGAGATTTTTATCATCTCTAACAAAAAAATAAAATTGATTACCTCCGATGCGGCTACGGAATATTCTATTGTCGTCAATGCTTCATTTTACGATATTTATAATATTTGCATTCCAAACGAATCGCTTGAAATTTGTGTGGTTGCTTCCATCCTTCAAATTTACTCAACTGCCTGTCCCAAAAACCTACTTAAATTCGGACCCCTCCCTAACTTCTGCAAAGTTGCAGAAGTCATGCGCTTCTGCAAATTTGAAACTCCAACTCTCCTGCGCTTTTTGACGCAGTCCGCATAAGTTTTTCCGGGAATGTTTTACCCTCTCATATTTGTTTGGAAGGCTTTAACTTCCCGATCAAACCCTATGTCGAACCAATTTTACAATGCCGCGAATGGTGGTCTTTCGATCACACGGATAAAATATCCTCGCGTCAATCGTCCTTTGCGTAAGCCTTGAATGCTCCTCCAACTGGTCTCAAGCTAAAAAATGCTTCAGCTGTAAGGGGGAGTATCCATCTAGAACTTCTCCATCATATAAGATAATTGTAAATTTATAAAAGACGCAGCGAATTGTCTTAAGCTACAAGTTTACTCTTTCTCTCGGAGTACATACGCACGTCCAAATTATAGTAATAACGATTTCTCAATTTCTCTGGACAGCTTCCCAAATAGTCTCAGCCTACAATCAAACGACCAAATATTGGGGCTGCTATTTCAGTTCTAATTAAGAAGACTCTAAATCGTGAAATCACCATATTCCCTTCCAATATAATATCCTCAAATCCTGAGATTGTGACAACCATCACAGACAATCTTCCTTCCGATCACGAAACGATCACTGTCACACACAATTCCAAGCCGTTCTCTCAAACAAATTTTATTATTAACTCCGCCGCATGCTTATCTTGCGACCTTTACAAGGATATTCTTAACCAACGATTCTCCTCGGGTTCGTACTCCTATTTCCAATCGGGCAATAATGAAAATAGCTCAACTTAATTGTCGTGACAAATTAAAACAGCTGGAAAAATACCTTCATTGTAATAACATGCCATGTGTTTCTGAAACTTCTCTTATGTCCCATGATTCATTTTCTATTAAAAATTATAACGTGGTAAGATTTGATCGTATTTCCAACTCATCTAATGCTACTGGGATGGCGATCTTCACATCTAACAAGCTTTCATTCTTTTGCGCTTCTAATTTTGCAAATTTGAAACTTGTAGCTGTGCCATTCACATTTCCTTTGGAAAACTCTTGATCATAAGTTGTCATATTTTATCTAATTTTAATGTTTCTGGTTCTGCAATCTATAGGTTATTTTCTTTCAGATCCGACAAATCTGCATCAATATATGGTGATTTTAATGCTTACATTGTGTGTTGGTGTAGTTGTTGTAGAAAGCAGCAATCTAGGCTTACTGAATAATGATGATTCTACTAATTTTAGTTCCTTCTTTTCTTGTAAGGATCTTTCGATCTCTACACCCAATCTAAGTTGAATGAGAATGGCCCTTAACAACACTTTAGGTGGTTCTCACTGTCTAATCGTAACTGGTCTTTGATTTCCTATTATCCGTTGCTATTCATATATTCATATTTCAAAGTATTACAAACGCTCTGAACTGTCTTACTTAACAACACTGTCGGTCACATTTCGAATATCATCCAAGCCAATGGTTTTTCGGATCTTTCTTGTCAGATTCTCAATGTCTTTCACAGATGCTCTGAAACGAAAGTCTCGTAGAAATTCCTACCCTCCTTGGTGGAACGTTCAATGTAGTCGACTCGCTGCCAAATTTAAACTTTCTGCAAACAATGCACTCCTTGTAGGATAATTTTCAAATTTTTGGCCCATATTAGAAAGGAATATACTCTAAGGCTGGAAAAACGTAAATTCTGGAAACAATTTTGCGAAATTCTCTTCAATCAAATAAACACTAAAATAAATAAATAATAATATTATGTACCAAATCTAACCCTAACTTTACGAAGGCCCAAACAAAGAGCTCTGTGTTCACATTGGGCCTTTTTTACATATCTCAGCGAATTTCCGGTTGTTGGTTTGCTGAACAACAGAAGAGGAAGAAGAATTAAATTTTTTATACATATATATATTTTTATACAATAACAGCAGACTATTATGTACATAAAACTGTGCAGGGCTTTTCGGCATTGTCTTAAATACATGTTCACCCACATGAATTTCGTGAAGCAGTGTACATAATTTCATCGCTTTGGAGTGTGCATTTTTCACCAAATTCAACTTTATTGTATTATTTATAACAATGTTGTAGGCGGTTTCTGTCGATAGGCTTTTTCTTTGCTCTCTGCAAAGGTAGTGTTACGTTCAATCAAGGAATTCCGTTAATCAAGATTTTTTTCTATAGTTCTTTGCTCACAAAGTATCGTCATTTAAAGGGAGAACTATGAGAAGGCAAAAAGTCCAAAGTTTGTCTGTATAGCATAAGAGTAGGTTTTGTATAAAAAAAGTGGCTTGCTCCTTTTTTATGATTACTGGGACAAGCGAGATAACGACCTGATACAGATTCTCAATTAAGTCAAGTGTGTTTGAATGGAGAAATTAATTAATATTTTTCCAGTTAAAAAGAAAAAACAAAAGGCTTTGATTGCAGAAAAGAGTCGTTGGCAAGATAGTGAACCGTTCAGGTAAACGTGTGAGAAAGAGAGCCAATAGCATAACTACGGAGTTTTCTTTTAATAATCGTGCAATTTGCAAAACGGATATTTTATATATTTATATATATAAAACAAAATAAAAAGATATAAAGTTTGATTGGCATACGAATAGAGACCTAAAATTGTGAATACCTTACAGAAGCTTAAAAGTTTTATGAATTGTTGGTAATTTACTGTAATTTTGTGCTAAATTAATAGACAAAAATAACAAGAAGTTATTATCGATAGAAAGATATGAACATAAAGAAATGGTCTTCAGTGGCAGTTTTGAAAAGAAGAAATCAAAGTAAAAAAAAAAAGGTAACAGTTTGAAGTGCATTTTTTTGCGCCTTGAAAGGAGTACAAATACGGCAATTCAATAAACAAAGTGCCATGTGAGGAGGGAAAGAAAGAAAAACATTACACCAAGTAAGGAAAATGTCGAGGAGAGGAATTAATTAAACAAAATTAAACGAAAATTAAAGTTAATTTTAGGCTAACTTGTAAAATTATTATTATTATTATAAATTTAGCCAGAGAATAAATTCTTTTCTCTTAAAGCGCAAGCATAAAAAAAAACTTTACTGCACTTGAGATTTGAACCCACGACATTGAGTTAAAATTTCGCGTCAAAAAAGTGGAGGTTCCAGTTTTGTATGTGTTCAATTATTACAAACATTCATTATATATTGTTTTTGAAAACTTTGAGTTTAAAATTAAACGCTCATGCTATACATTTTTTTATAACGATGTACGTAATATAATAAGAGAAGCAAATGATAAATTAAATTCATATATGTATACATATATATATATATTCTTAACTCTTAGCACAGAAACGATTTTCCTTTATATACGAAGGCTATTGAAAAACAAAATTTTATTTTTTCAGTTTTCAAGAACGCTTGGTAATTATACATCAACCAAATCGTTATTAGAATAATCTTGTAGAGATTCCATGCTCTAACTCCTCTGTTGTTCTCCCTTGCTAACGTTTTTATTTCTACTACAGGTGATTTGGGTATCGACAAATGGAACGAATTAAACACCAATGATATGTTAATAACGAAAAAGGTAAAGAAACCAACATTTTTAACCGATACGGGATGTATGAAACATATATAAAAAAAAAGAAAAGAAACTATAGAAAATATGACGGAAAAGGCCGTCTTCTTAGTACTCTGCCTTGTTATTCCGTGCACTTCTCTTAAAGGGAACGAAAAATTTTCGTGGTATCTTACCAATTTATAGGCCGTGTGAGTAAAATGCAACGGGAGTAATGCAATTTAATTGGCTAGTAAATTGGTTTTCTTTCAGTAGCCTTGAACAATTGGTGTCTTTGTATCTCGTATGCCATGACATTCGAATAATGACTAATGAAATGCGTGTTTTATGGTAGAATTCGAATTAAATTTACAAATACTCCTCTAAAGTTTTCGTTCGTGTTGATGGTCGCTCGACTGGTAACCGGTAACATGAATTGGAACAATAATATGTCTCTGAAATTTGGTTCTAACAACCGATCGATATTCGGTGTGGATTATCGGATAAGCCAATGGCAAAGACAGTAACAAGGCCACAGTTTGTTAAACAGTATATATTTCGATGTAACGAACCGACATGATTTCAACAAGTTTATAACCGGTTAACATTTAACACATGATACCGAGTTGACTTGTGTTCAGCGTAGTACATGTTTTCTTTTCGTCTGCGATTTTTCAATTGTTTCGGTGTTTTTGTGTATTTAACTCCAGTTTTTCAGTGTTTTTGCTAAAACTGGTTATCGCGGATATCTCGTATGTGCTTTTGTTTCCTCTTTATTTAATAAAAAAATAAAAAAAAAAAATTAAAAAAAAATTGCAAACAATTGGCATTTTCCTTTAGTAGTTCCCAACCTTCTTCCACAGTTCCCAAACTTTTTCAAGTTTGTGGTTATTTCCCAATTTGCTAATTAATAGACAGCCATAAGGCATAATGGCCCCGGGACCACCAGATAAAAACTCAAATAGATTTCATCTATTAGCAGACGTATCACCACAAAGAAAAAATATTAAAAATTCCGACTTTCCGGTGTTGCCAACCAGTAGCATCATTTCTATTGACAAAAAATATGTTGTGATTTCCCCAACTGATCCCTCCATAACAATTTCGCAAATCAGCCGTTTCGCTATTAAAAAAGCACTAGATGGCATTACAACATATATAGACTCTGTATCGATTTTACGCGATGGGAATTTACTTGTCCTCGCTGGGAACCCGAGCGCAACCGAAAATATCATAATATATACCTCAAATATAAATATAAATAATATATACCTCATAAAATCAAAATCATTAACTAATTTATGTGCAATATCCGCTAAATTGCATGACAAACTCAATTGCTTAATTCATATGCCGGAAGATGAAATTGTTCGCGAAATGGGCAATCAAGGTGTGACTGAAGTCTACGAATTCACCAAATTAAATGACGTAGGAAAAACCCGCTTTCCTACAGGAAGGATTATTTTAACTTTTGACCGCTATCGGCTACCGGCAACGGTTGATGTAGCTTGCTACAATTGTAAAGTAGAATTCTACATTCCAAATCCCATGCGGTGTAAAAACTGCCAACGCCTGGGTCATACGGCAAAAGATGCACCAGTCCTCCATTCTGTGCCAACTGTGGTCTTCCTCCACATGCTGAAAATTGTACGCGTAGCTTCTGCTTAAATTGCAACGATCAACATTCAGCATTAGACAAACAATGCCCACGTTTTATACAAATGCGCGCAATTCTAAAAATCAAAACAGAAAATTACTGTAGCATGGGTGAAACGCGACGCAAATAACAGGAAATTAATCCGTCTGGAACCCAAAGAACTAGCAAAAGCAATACCTATGCGGTTGTCGCCTCGCAAATCGTGCCTAATAAGCCTTTAACTCCAACTTCTTCCAATGAAAAACCTGTTCTACCATCGACCAAACATTACATTGCCAAGTCAGTTCCATTGTCCGCCAAAGATAATATTGGAAAAATCAAAACAACAGCAAATATAGAAAATATTAAAACAACAACACGTATGCCAAAATCTAATAAACTAAATCCCCCAGAATCACCAGTTCTCAACTCTACTCAACAAATTGCAAGCTGTAATGAATCCAATCTTTCATCCCTCAATCAACCTTCAATTTCAAATTATTCACGTGTGCCCACTCGTTGCGCTTCAAATGTACCAAATCACCTAAATACAGATTATTCTGCTGGTAAGAACAAATTATTCACGCAAAATTCTTATAGTGACATTTTCGACGGAGACGCTGACATGTCAACTTAACCTACTTTCCGTTTTTAAAACTCTACAATGCAACATTAAGGGACTTCTTAATAATTTTGATGAAGTCCGTACACTCATAAGTGATATTAATCCAACCTTATATCGCTTCAAGAGACTCATTGTAGAACCTCTTTTAATCCTATTCCACCCAAATCATATACTGGATACTTCACGAATGCTGATCAAAATTCATATTCCAAACAAGGAGTTGGTGATTTTATAAAATCAAATATGCCTCACAAACGCTTAAATTTTAGCTCAAACTTACATGCCGTAGCCATACAAATAATCTTAAACATAAAATTTACAGTGCTTTCCCTCTATATCCCACCTTCGCAATCGTTTTGTCAGCAAGAACTCTACAATTTATTCTCCGTATTCTCCCCCCCATTAATAACATGCGTCGACTTTAATAGTTGGAATATCATCTGCGGCTCAACAGTGAAAAATACTCACGGTCCTGTTTTAGAGAAGGCCTTCACTCAAAACAATGTCTGCATTTTAAATGATGGAAAACCAACGCACTTTTCAACTCATCATACATTTTTACATATTGATTTAACTTGTTGCTCTCCCTCACTTCTTCCTTTGGTTTCCTGGTCTATTTCTGATGATTTGCATAATAGTGATCACTTTCCAATCATAATCGATCTTAAACTTTCAACGTCCACTGTTACTCCAGTAAAACAGGCCAAATTCCTCCAGGATAAAGCGGATTGGATCAACTACTCCAAACAGGTGGAGTCATTTTTGAGTTCAAAGTCATTTAACGGGAACTGCAACCATGATGCCGCTATTATGTCTAAAGCGATTCGCACGGCTGCTCATGTTTCTATTCCTCAATCCAACACCTCTTTTAAACGAGTTAGGGTTCCTTGGTGGAACAACACACTTTCATTTTTGAGGAAAAATAAAATGGATCTACGGCAACGCTTTAAGAGATGTACTGATCAGGATCATTTGTTATTATACGAAAAGGCCAATGATCTATTCGGGAAGGAACTACGAAAATCAAAGGCACTTAGTTTCGAACTTTTTTCGAGAGGAATTCACAGAAATACATCAATGAAAGTTGTCTGGAACAAAATCAACAGACTTAATGGAACTTCAAATCTGAACGAAATCTCTGCCATCTGCACTCCCAATGGAACTTTAACTGATGCAGATGAGATTTTTAATTACTTTGGACAAATGTGGTGCGAATACTCATCTGACGGCAACTTTTCCAGTGCTTTCATCGAAAATAAAAGGACTCCAGTTTCTCTTTCAAATTGTATTGACAGATGTGCCACCTTCCTGGAAAATTACATATCTACCTTATAACTTGAAAGTTGTCTCTCCAAATCGAAGGGGTGGACACCTGGTCTAGACCGCTTCTCCTACCAAATGATCAGTGCGCTGTCTAATTCAAGTAAAAGGAAATTACTGGACCTATATAATACGATATTTTTGACTGGCCATATACCCTACATGTGGAAACTGACTACAGTTGTTCCAATCCCAAAGTCTAAAAATGTCTCCATCGTATCGGACTATCGCCCAATCTCTCTTTTATCTTGCCTCTCAAAGGTATTAGAGACGATTATGGCATCTAGATTATCTTGGTTTCTTGAGTCCAAAAACCTGATTACAAAGCAACAAGTTGGTTTCAAGCGGAGTAGAGGGTGCATAGACGCTCTTCTACGTATTGATTTTTTCACGAGCAAAGCAGTTTCCGAACGAAATCACGTAACAATTCTCTCAATTGATTTCGAAAAAGCATTTGACAGAGTTGGTCTTCATGTTATCTTAAGACTCTTGAAATCATGGAATGTCGGACTCAAATTCTTCAATTATATCAAATCATTCATGTCGCATCGGCGGTTCAAAGTTAGAATCAACAATTATCTTTCTGATTCCTTTCCGCTAAAGAATGGCATTCCGCAAGGATCTCCTCTCTCTGTCACGCTTTTCCAGATCGCCTTCAACGAAATTAGCAAAATTCTTTGCCGTGTACCAAGAGTAGAACATTATCTCTACGCGGACGATGTATACATTTTTACAAAAGAAAAAGACAACACGAAAGCAATCAACATCCTCGAATCTATTGCATGTGAGATCTCCGCATGGGCATATTCATCAGGGGCTAAAATTTCTATACAAAAATCAAAAAAAATGCACATTTGTCGAAAACAAATGTGCGAAGCAGGAAATCTTCTGGTGCATATTAACGACTTACCAGTACTAAATGTGCAAACGCTCCATGTTCTCGGGCTCACGTTGTCCAACAATTATCGTTGGAAAGCACACTGTCTTCGGTTAAAAAACTCTCTTTTAGCAAGGGTAAATTTCATACAGTACGTTGCTTGGAGAAGCCATGCGCATATTAACACTATTGCTTATCTTACGAAAATGCTTGTGTTAAGCAAGATTGACTATGCTTTGATAATTTATGGCAATAGCTGCAAATCTAATATCAACATCCTTAAACCGGTCTATCACCAAGCCGTCAGAGCAAGTTGTTATGCTTTTCAGACGACGCTCAAAATAATATTATAATTGAAACTGGTCTCCCAACTTTAGAAAATAGACTGTTTGAGTTAAAAGCCAAAATAGTCCCTAAGCTTCTTAATTCAAACAAATCTATTCTCGGTGATGACGTAAGAAAGATTATTATTGCAAAGAAAATTCCAAAGTCACCATCTGCAATTGACCATTGTTTGTGCATCCCAAAGGAATTGAACATTCCCTTAAAAATTTCTCGCTCTTTCGGTGTTAAACCTCCCTGGATTTTGAAAGACTGCTCTTTTGACATCTCACTGTCTATGCACAAGAAAGAAGATACTCCAAATTACGTCTTCAGGAATCTAATAGCTGAAAAAACCCAAGTATTGGACAGTACTGGTTGGAATCTTTTGTACACAGACGGCTCAAAATCTCCTGGTCTGCCTCCTGCTTGTGCGGTGGTAGATGCTACAGGACGGGTTCTTCTCAACCACATATTTCACGAAAGTACTTCAACTTTCACAACCAAAGCCAGAGCTATCCTTCACGCTGCCAACCTTGCCCATAAAAACAAACTCAAACCCGTTATTGTTACCGACAGTTTGTCTGTATTACAAGCTGTTCGGAATCCTTCGACTTCGAGATGCAGCACCATCAACAAATTAAGGAATATAATTACTACACCCGACGGAAAAATTAAAATTTTATGGGTACCAAGTCACATAGGTTTACTGGGAAATGAGCAGGCTGATCGAGCGGCAAAGTATGCTGCTTCTGCTCCTCTAATTATGGATGATGTCATGGAAAAGTTGGATCTTCAACGATACATTGCAAGAAAAGTTAAAGAGAAAATTGCAGAAGGAAATTTACAATACCATCATCAACACTACTCTTGCATTAACCCTCAATTAACTCCACCTCTATATCCAACAAATGTTGAGAAAACCAAGATTCAAACATTCCCGAGAATTCGCCTTGGTCATACAATTGCAACTCAGCAATGGATCCTGAAGAAGTCTTCTTCCCCAATCTGCTGTTGTGGACAAACTCTTACTATAAAGCACATTCTCTGCGACTGCCTCAACTTTTCCTTGGCTAGAAGTATTGCATTTGGAACGATTAACCCTTTGAACAGAATATCAATTCAATATATTACTTTATTAATACTACTCAGCTTCAGAACAGAATATCAATTCAATATATTACTTTATTAATACTACTAAGCTCATTATCTAATATACATTTATTTAAATTAGAGCCGATAGCCTGTGTTGCTAGTGCTCAATGTCTTTTTTTAGTCTAAGAATTTATTTCATTAGTCTAAAATTATAATAATAATAATAATAATAATAACATTTAACACTAATAATAAACAATAAACGTATGTATTCATTAAATTATTGTATCTTTTTATATACATACACGTGATTACCGGCCTTCGGCGCAGATAACCGAAAAAAATCCCATGAGTAATCGAATTGAAAAGTTTCCGTGAAGACCCGAAAGGTAGCAGAGTTTCTTAGAATTTGCACTGCGTTGAAGTTAAGTGGAATTTTTTTTATGTGTGTATTATGATATGGTGTAGTATTATGTGTTATATATATGTATTGATAATCACTTTTTGGGGTAGGATATGGGTTTGATATTCACTCGATGGGTGTTAAGTTCAAAGTCGTTATTTTTTCGAAATTTACATAGGCTCCTTTCGTCAAGGTCGTCCTTTATCGAGTACGGTTGTATTTGATGAAATTGATTTCAAGGGGCATTGTGGAAAAACTCGAAATAATCGAAGATATTCACTTTTAATTTATTTGAAATCAATGTGTATGAAGAATGGCTAATAAAAATATTCTACGGCAAAATTCGTTTTTCTTCGGTTCTTCCGTTTTTCGTCCTCGCTCTTGCACACATACCTTCTCTACTGACACCAAAAGAGTGATCAGAGACTTCCATTTCCTCCAGGTCACATAACAAGTTGGTCGCAGTTGATTTTTACCTTCTAAGATACATTATTAATAAACTCCATTATTAATTGACCAACTCGCCAACAAATTTCTACGTGAAGCTATCGGCAAAATGCATCCAAGAATTTTGCTTTCTTCGCAGGCCGTCGCAGCTTTTTCGCTAACAAAATATGCTATAAAAAAGGTTTGATTAAAAAGCCGACATCAGTCAGTCGCTGAAAGATATTTTTGGATCCAAATAGACAAGTGCTTAATAACGTGCACAAAATTGGATTTTTGGATTGATTTAATGTACGCACCCTTCATTTGCCCCTGTATGACTGCTTTCTATATTCTGTTCCATAGCGACCTAGCATCAATGTCAAACGGGTGGATTTAAAGTTACCGCGTTGCGGTAAATCTAATCTTAATAAGTATGCTATGGCTAACAAACAGTTACAATCAATAAATAATAGACTCCCCGCTGTAGTAATTGTAGATTGTTCCCGCACTCACCGCAAGTGTTTTTATTGTGCTATACATGCATATATTGAATTTTTATATTAAGCGTTTGTTACCTTTTAAGTATAGCAGAGAAGCTTCAATCCCCATTTTAAGAAACAGGTCGACAGTCGGTCTGTCAGCTTGTGCTTCACTCATATAAATTATAGCTACATTATAAGAAAATAATCCAAGGTCGCACCTAGACCATTATACTCAGCCGTTTGTGTCCGAAACTTGTTTATGCCATTTTCAATTTTTGAACTTGAGAATGTCTGATTGAAAAATTATATCTATTATATAAATTTTTGTATCTGTCTAGCGTCAATTTCGTGGGTAACAAAAAAGTGTAAATTGCAAAGCAGAAATGCACTATGCGCCTGGAAATTACGAAAATTTCCTTAATCTTAATACTGACAAGTCTTCGTGGTTTCGAGCTTCTTTTTGTAACCTGCTCTTTTCATATGTTTCCAAACTACCATATGGTTGATGTGTAGCGCCTCCGCTATTTCTTGACAGCCTTCGCGCTGGTCTTGCTCCACCAGTTCTAATATTTCAACGACTTTTTTAGCGGCTGCAAAGTGCATCTCTGAGATCGAAACTTCCGGAATGGAATTGAGCAAACCCCTCCCGGGTCCTTCGTTCATTCACAGCATTCTCACCGTACACTGCACACATTTTTTTTCGTCGTTTGTGGCTTTTTGATAGTAAAAAAGCTTCACATAACACATTTCTTCAGATATTTCACTCATTTGCATACCAATATAATATTTACACGAGCAAAGAATTGAAAATCTATCTTCACAGAAAATGTAAATTGAAAAGTCATCCTTTAAGCACATCCCGCAGAAAAACCGCGTACAATTTTCAACATGACCTAATATAAAGTACAAGCAATTTTAATTACGGCATAAAAAGACATTTAATGTAAATTGGTTAAAATCATGGCTAACGAATCATCAGTGGTGTTGTATATGTGTTATATTTAAAGCATCGCTTCTTTCAATCGTTTGCAATGCTTATTTAAAAGCCGATTTTGATACTCGAAACCTTTATGGAAATCTACTTGCACTAATATGAATAAACACGTGTACATATCAAAAACATATTTCAAAAAACCGTTTTTCTCAACAGAACATATGGAGATCGACAATCAAAATTATGCGTCTTCAGCAAGACGCAATGTAAGATACTCTAATGTTTGGAGACTATTTGGACATTTATAACTTATCGACTGAGAACTTTTCCTCGAACCGCAGCAAGAGTCGCTTGTGGGAGCACAGAAAGTATCGGAGGAAGGACCAAAATCAATTTCTGAGGGAACACTTGTAGAAACTCCCAAAAGAGCTAAAGCTGAGAGCGGAGAACGCTGCGGTAGGAAGAAGAGGCTAAGTGGAGCCGGCCATGAGCTTTAAGCGGGTATGTAGACGCAGTAGATATACCACGGCCGATACTAATGACAAGCTGGATAGGATGGACAACCCTTTTCCCTCTAAAACGGCAGCCCGCTAAAACCCTCTGTGGAAACAGCACCGCAACATAGACGTCTCCCACTGCTGCTTCTAGTAAAGTAGACAAGCCAACGAAGAGCGAATTGGCTGCGGATCAGCCTGCACACCGAAGTGATAAGGGGCGCAGAAAGCTTAAAAGACGTGCTTTGAAAGCCGTCTTTGAGAATTCCTAGCAAAAACATTAGTGGGAATTTTAAGTGCGTCCTTGGTGAGCCTTAATCACGCTAAAGCCGCTTCATCGGTTCTCAAAAGGAGATTCACAAACGAGAATCTAAATACCCAAGATCCTTGGATAGATACGTGTACCACTCTAGGCCTACGTAGCAAAAATGATTTTGTTGGAATCATGAATCCCACGAATGTAAAGTTGCTTGTTGAGGACTACTCTGGAAAGAAGTGCAAGCAGTATATGAACGAAAGTACTTTCATTGTTCGTATCTATTGAAGAGCAGTTTACGAAGCTCCTCGCCAGTTGTTTCTTCTTAATTATGGCCAAATGAGTACAATGAAGGCAAAAAAATATCACATGCAAATCGCACATCAAATAGCACGCTTCCGCTTGCTGCTCTTGATCACTTGTTACTAGTTGAGATGAGCCGAGTCACCGACTCGGCTTTTTCGTAAATCACTTCATGATAATACAAAATTTGTCCCTACCACTAATTTAAACATAGGATTCAAGAGCAAAACAATTCCCAAAACGTGTCACGGTACTAGGCCCTTTGTTGCCGGTAGAGCGTATTTATTGAAAGGGGTTTGGCTCCCTGAGCCTCATGACAAAGAATACAACAAAAAAAAATTAAAAGGTCTCGTCGGTTGTCTATCGTCCGTCTGTCCACCGTGATCCGTCGGTAACCGTCTGGAGTCCTCCCTACGGTGCCATCATATGCACACCCCCTTCATCTCAGCTACAGCGGTGGCAGCTCGCGCTCAGCCACACATCGGGGAATTAAATGGACTAAGATGACTTACAATACCTGATGCTGTTGGTGCCGATGTAGAGTCTGCGGCGGTAACTGTTTCCTTCGGCGGTTCCTGTTCACAGCAAAGGGGTTGTTGCCTGCTTCAAATTCACGACTGATGATGGTCCGATAGGTTGTTGCCGTAGCCGAACAAGGATTGGTCTCGCTGGAACCCTAGAGTCGCTGCACGGATCGTAGGCTTTGTTTAAATTATTCTGCTTTTCTTTAAGGTTGAATTTCAACTTACTTTACTTATGTTTCATTAAAATGCCTGCTGCTGCATTTGAGAGATAGGAAGTCCGTTTTAATTAATCAGTACAAGCAAAATGCAGCTGGGACGTGTGTCACTAAATAACAAAGACTGGTCGCTCATTCCTCACGTTGTATGAAAGGTCTTATTTATTCATATAAAACACTAACAAACGATCAAACAGCTATAACCGATAAAATCGAAAGAAATCTCGTAAACTTGATTAGTTTATGTTTTTCAAAGTAAATATATTAGTATACCAACATGGAGAAATTTCTTCCCCTTTGTTTTTCCTCTCTCTGTTCTTTTTGGTTTAATTAAAAGCTGAATCATTCATATTTGTCATTGATTTGCAATTTTAGTTTATTTTGCTTTATTTGCATATATTTTAGTTCACAAATTTCAGATTTGGTAAGTTTTCTTTTCCTATAAAATTAGTTTTACATATTTTCTTTGCTTTACTTGAATATATTTCTGGTCACAAATTTCGGGCTTAGTAATTTTCCTTTCACATGCTTATTACTTTTCGTTCTTCGTGATTATTTTTTTTGTTTTGCAATATTTGAGGTATTTTGGATTTTGTACTTAATTTTTATTACAAAATACCCAATAAACTGATTTCTTAAATTACTGGTACGAACAAATTATCAGCAGGGTTATAACATATAAATTTGGAATTTAGTTCACCAAGTTTACAAGAAAGAACTATTTGCACTTTTATTAGTTCTAGGTTTTATTTTGTTTTTTTACTTTTTATTAGTTCTCGTTAATAATTGCTTTTCTTCGAACTACCAAAAGGCATCCCTCTATCTTTTTTATTTCAATATTTTGTTTGCTATTTTGATTCACTGCTGCGTCTTACAAAACGTTTAAATTTCTATTTATTAAATAAAGTTGAAGTGAATAATAACTTTCACAGCTCGCCGACACGTCCGCACCTCAGCAGAGGCCAAGTCGTTCTCCCCTCTATTTTAGAAAAAAAACACAGACAGACTTTTCATTCCTGCTCAATTTCTCTCTTCTTCTTTCTGTTTCTCTCTATAGCGGCTTGCCGCTACTCTCACGATTCGATTCCATTACTCCCCTAGTTAATTCCTTTATTCTGTCTGTTAGGCTTTAAAGGTGGTCGCTTCAGCCATAGTTTACAAACCAAAAGAATGCGGCAACACCCCTGGCTGTACAAATGAATAGAACAACACCAAATGCCTTCTGTGTCGCTTTTTTACCCACAACACGCTAACCGGAATATGTCCGTTCAGCAAGAAAGAAGAACAGAGCAACAAAACCATGACGATAGAAAATATTTCTTGCGAAGAACATCAAGAAAAATTTTCTCATAACTATGTCGAGTCTATTGGCACTTGCAAATATGAAACCAATTTCCTCTACTTTCCTCTGCCGGCTTTAATGATAACATTAGAGACGTTAACCATACCGTTAACAAAATCCTTACATAAAAGAGATTCAATAAAGTTGTTATTACAAAATCAAAAACGGTTACGAAATCCGCCACATTAGAAGAAAGAATATGTTGACACTCACAAGTCTACAAAATTTGAAAAACTCGTTTCCAATATTTTCCAAGCTTTTAGATCTGCAATTACCGCAATAAACAGGCACTTTACTAGAAAAAATGAATCGTATTGCGAAATCGTACGATGCTCTCCAGTTGGCTGTGTCGACCTCAGCTCTCGGCTCAAATCATATTGATTTTTGTATTCCCAGTGAAAGTTTTGGTTTAAGCGAGCCTTACTCAAATGTAAAACTTGCTAACTATACTACGACTATCAAATGCAGGGAGGACGGCTTAGGTGTTGGTGGCACTCTTTGGTGGCATTTGGTTCAAACGTATCCTCTTTGACTTCGGATGTAGTCATCATCAGATCGTTGAATCTGCATCGAAGCATTGTGATTGCTTCCGTATATTTTCCTCCACAAATTGTTATTCAGAGGTTTCGTGACAATATGTTTCGGCTATGCGTCCCTCTGGACAATTTTCCTAATATCATTCTTGCTCGTGATTTTAATGCCAGACACCCTGTTTATGGGGAGCCACCAAGACGACATATAGAGGCAAGGCCCTACTGAATATAATCAAATCAAGTAGCGCCTGCTGTCTAGACGAGCTCAATCGAAGTTGGTTGACCAATACTTTTCCTGATGATTGTAGACGTATCAAAATCGTTCCGATCCTCAAACCTGGCAAAAATGACATTAAAGACTTCAATCCTACCGGTCTCATCTGCGTCTGATTAAAAATCATTAATCATGGTTAAAGAACGAGTTATCCGTTTCCTTAAAGTCCTCACCACTCCGTCTCATTCCTTTGCTTACTAGAAACACAAGTCGGCAAACATGCTGATCAACAGTAAAAGAGGAGCTCAGGCGTAAAGTCTAACGCTAATTCATGTCCCTCTTCACAAATGTCTACAGATTCCTAATTTCTTATTAAACCACTCTCTGTTCTTGTTGATATGCAAGATAGTTTGCCGCAAAGCAGATATCTAATCCACATTCTGTCCAACCTCAGCACCGCTATTTTGCAATAGCTGCAGAATTATAGATTCAATGTGTTCTAATATGCTGATGATTTTCTGTTAGTCTCAGACGGAAGGTCTTTTATTAATGCCGTTAAATATCTTTTCTCAAAAACACGAAAATATTAGTTTTTAATTTTGTTTAATTAATTCCTCTCCTCGACATTTTCCTTACTTGGTGTAATGTTTTTCTTTCTTTCCCTCCTCACATGGCACTTTGTTTGTTGAATTGCCGTATTTGTACTCCTTTCAAGGCGCAAAAAAATGCACTTCAAACTGTTACCTTTTTTTTTTTACTTTGATTTCTTCTTTTCAAAACTGCCACTGAAGACCATTTCTTTATGTTCATATCTTTCTATCGATAATAACTTCTTGTTATTTTTGTCTATTAATTTAGCACAAAATTACAGTAAATTACCAACAATTCATAAAACTTTTAAGCTTCTGTAAGGTATTCACAATTTTAGGTCTCTATTCGTATGCCAATCAAACTTTATATCTTTTTATTTTGTTTTATATATATAAATATATAAAATATCCGTTTTGCAAATTGCACGATTATTAAAGGAAAACTCCGTAGTTATGCTATTGGCTCTCTTTCTCACACGTTTACCTGAACGGTTCACTATCTTGCCAACGACTCTTTTCTGCAATCAAAGCCTTTTGTTTTTTCTTTTTAACTGGAAAAATATTAATTAATTTCTCCATTCAAACACACTTGACTTAATTGAGAATCTGTATCAGGTCGTAATCTCGCTTGTCCCAGTAATCATAAAAAAGGAGCAAGCCACTTTTTTATACAAAACCTACTCTTATGCTATACAGACAAACTTTGGACTTTTTGCCTTCTCATAGTTCTCCCTTTAAATGACGCTACTTTGTGAGCAAAGAACTATAGAAAAAAATCTTGATTAACGGAATTCCTTGATTGAACGTAACACTACCTTTGCAGAGAGCAAAGAAAAAGCCTATCGACAGAAACCGCCTACAACATTGTTATAAATAATACAATAAAGTTGAATTTGGTGAAAAATGCACACTCCAAAGCGATGAAATTATGTACACTGCTTCGCGAAATTCATTTGGGTGAACATGTATTTAAGACAATGCCGAAAAGCCCTGCACAGTTTTATGTACATAATAGTCTGCTGTTATTGTATAAAAATATATATATGTATAAAAAATTTAATTCTTCTTCCTCTTCTGTTGTTCAGCAAACCAACAACCGGAAATTCGCTGAGATATGTAAAAAAGGCCCAATGTGAACACAGAGCTCTTTGTTTGGGCCTTCGTAAAGTTAGGGTTAGATTTGGTACATAATATTATTATTTATTTATTTTAGTGTTTATTTGATTGAAGAGAATTTCGCAAAATTGTTTCCAGAATTTACGTTTTTCCAGCCTTAGAGTATATTCCTTTCTAATATGGGCCAAAAATTTGAAAATTATCCTACAAGGAGTGCATTGTTTGCAGAAAGTTTAAATTTGGCAGCGAGTCGACTACATTGAACGTTCCACCAAGGAGGGTAGGAATTTCTACGAGACTTTCGTTTCAGAGCATCTGTGAAAGACATTGAGAATCTGCCAAGAAAGATCCGAAAAACCATTGGCTTGGATGATATTCGAAATGTGACCGACAGTGTTGTTAAGTAAGACAGTTCAGAGCGTTTGTAATACTTTGAAATATGAATATATGAATAGCAACGGATAATAGGAAATCAAAGACCAGTTACGATTAGACAGTGAGAACCACCTAAAGTGTTGTTAAGGGCCATTCTCATTCAACTTAGATTGGGTGTAGAGATCGAAAGATCCTTACAAGAAAAGAAGGAACTAAAATTAGTAGAATCATCATTATTCAGTAAGCCTAGATTGCTGCTTTCTACAACAACTACACCAACACACAATGTAAGCATTAAAATCACCATATATTGATGCAGATTTGTCGGATCTGAAAGAAAATAACCTATAGATTGCAGAACCAGAAACATTAAAATTAGATAAAATATGACAACTTATGATCAAGAGTTTTCCAAAGGAAATGTGAATGGCACAGCTACAAGTTTCAAATTTGCAAAATTAGAAGCGCAAAAGAATGAAAGCTTGTTAGATGTGAAGATCGCCATCCCAGTAGCATTAGATGAGTTGGAAATACGATCAAATCTTACCACGTTATAATTTTTAATAGAAAATGAATCATGGGACATAAGAGAAGTTTCAGAAACACATGGCATGTTATTACAATGAAGGTATTTTTCCAGCTGTTTTAATTTGTCACGACAATTAAGTTGAGCTATTTTCATTATTGCCCGATTGGAAATAGGAGTACGAACCCGAGGAGAATCGTTGGTTAAGAATATCCTTGTAAAGGTCGCAAGATAAGCATGCGGCGGAGTTAATAATAAAATTTGTTTGAGAGAACGGCTTGGAATTGTGTGTGACAGTGATCGTTTCGTGATCGGAAGGAAGATTGTCTGTGATGGTTGTCACAATCTCAGGATTTGAGGATATTATATTGGAAGGGAATATGGTGATTTCACGATTTAGAGTCTTCTTAATTAGAACTGAAATAGCAGCCCCAATATTTGGTCGTTTGATTGTAGGCTGAGACTATTTGGGAAGCTCTCCAGAGAAATTGAGAAATCGTTATTACTATAATTTAGACGTGCGTATGTACTCCGAGAGAAAGAGTAAACTTGTAGCTTAAGACAATTCGCTGCGTCTTTTATAAATTTACAATTCTCTTATATGATGGAGAAGTTCTAGATGGATACTCCCCCTTACAGCTGAAGCATTTTTTAGCTTGAGACCAATTGGAGGAGCATTCAAGGCTTACGCAAAGGACGATTGACGCGAGGATATTTTATCCGTGTGATCGAAAGACCACCATTCGCGGCATTGTAAAATTGGTTCGACATAGGGTTTGATCGGGAAGTTAAAGCCTTCCAAACAAATATGAGAGGGTAAAACATTCCCGGAAAAACTTATGCGGACTGCGTCAAAAAGCGCAGGAGAGTTGGAGTTTCAAATTTGCAGAAGCGCATGACTTCTGCAACTTTGCAGAAGTTAGGGAGGGGTCCGAATTTAAGTAGGTTTTTGGGACAGGCAGTTGAGTAAATTTGAAGGATGGAAGCAACCACACAGATTTCAAGCGATTCGTTTGGAATGCAAATATTATAAATATCGTAAAATGAAGCATTGACGACAATAGAATATTCCGTAGCCGCATCGGAGGTAATCAATTTTATTTTTTTGTTAGAGATGATAAAAATCTCCAAGGTAAAGAAATCATGATACAAATCTTGGCCGAGTTCTATTAGTGGCAAAGAATTGTTTCTAAGCTGGATATTTATCCAGTGTATATATTTATTGTGTATTTAAACAATAGTGTGGGCATAAGATCTGGCTCTGGGGATTTTAATGTCCCCACTTTTGAGAGAGATAGTGTCTGTGAAAAACCATACTGCGCAGATTGAGTTTTATAGCCTTAGGGATGATAGAGAGTCAAATTATGAAATGGAATGCAGTCGGGGCTTGTAGTGATGTACTTCGGGTGAAATAAATTCCGCAGTAAGAGCTAACGAGGTTGCTTTCTCAAATTGCGGTGTTTCACTTTTTCAGACGTGTCAGTTCTTGTTTTCTTTTCTTTTTTTTTTTTTGAATATAACGCAGTTTTTCTCTCAGCTACGTTGCACTAACAGTTACTAGTTTTGTTTTAGTTGAGTTTCAATTGTCAATGTATTATTATGTTTTCACTTTTGCACACTTTCAAAGGGCTTTTTATCACAATTCAGCGTAATATTTAAAATAATCGTCAATCAGCAAAAGAGGATACTTCTTCATGATCGAAATTTTCTTTTTTCACGTTTCAAATATATTTCGATTTTCTGCTGACAATTTTCTTCACCTGGAAAAAATTATTTTTCTTATAAAAAGTATTATTTGTTTAATTCAGCTGGAAAAAATTATTTTTCTTATAAAAAGTATTGTTTGTTTAGTTCAAACATTCACTCGATCCGGTTTTAAATCTATGTCGATGCGTTTTTTGCTTGTTTTTTCATACATATAGCAAAAATGTAATTTATTTAATTCATTACAAGTATATGTTTCTTTAGACCTGGTTTAGAGCTGTCTTTTAACCCGAGGATTTTAATTTCTTTTTCCAGAGGTGATGCAGTAATATCCTCCAGTAATTTGGTGCACTTTTCTGATAAGCTCTTTAAACCATTGGTAGCATGTACACGTATCTGTTCATCACTTTGCTTAAAATATGCCAAATATTTTAATAGTCGATAAATGGGTAAAAGCATTTCCTCATAATCGATGAGGTTATCCATGCCTTCTAGTAAATCACTAAGCACCAAAACAGCAGCTCTTTTCGCGGGCAAATATTTACCGGAAGTGATTTCGTAATCAATTAAGTGAAGCAACTGAAAATTGAATAAATAAGCAAGATTCTCATTCAAAAAAAAATCTCCAATACCCACCACCTACGGTTCAGATGTAATTAATTTCATTTAAATAATAAGAGTCTAATTAAATGCCTACACTTTATCTTGATAAAATAGTGTACGAGTATTACTAGATCCTTTACGTTCCGGACGAATCAATACATCGAACTTCTCATTTTTCTGCACTGCATTATCTATGGTAAGTAACCAACTATTAATACCTCTTTTCTTGTGGTTCAAAGGCGTTAAGAGTAGTAATTTAGTCAAATTACACAGTACAATAACATTTCTATTCTCGCTTGTCCTGATATGGAAAAATTACAAAAGAAACCTAATTCATCAAAAAAACGCAATAGCATTTCGACACCCTAGATGGTGGGTAAAAAAACTTGAGGCTAATAAAGAATAAATATAATCTTACTTCCTGAAAATATTGATGGACTTGATAGGTAAGTATTCTACACAATTGCGCTAAATTTGAAAAGGCAGATAATCGAAATTCGCTCAGATGTGAACGACAGCCATTCATGAAACAATTCAAGAGAATAAATTTATATTTATAACACAAAGGACCTGCAATTAAATCTCATAAGAATTGCATTGTTTAAAAGATAAAAAATTTTACCTAATTCACGCCCTATTTTTAAAATAACTTCGCCAACTACAAGGCGATAATCTAGAGTACTAGAATCGGCAATATATTCATCTCCAAGCAAATCCAAAATTTCAACTTCCATTACGTGTACTAAGGCTGTAAACAGACGAACACAATTAAGGAACGTATAGGATTCTGGAGATTTTAAAGTATTTAAAGCCATGGCTACTACAGCGTGACCATTACTGACGGTGTAGGCGTCTCGGCAATTTACGAGTTTTATTAGTTTCTCAATACCCTCCACTTGTAGGTAGGACTCTTTCGCTTCCACTAGACCACGAGCTTCTTCAAATTGATTTTTCAAAGGTTCATATCTAACATTCAGGTTATTTTGCCGTTGCAACAGATGTAATAAAGATAAAATTTGATATTTTAGACTTTGACGATCAATGTTTTCATAGAGGTTATGCAGCGGCTTGGATAAAACTGTTTGAAAATCGTCACTACTGCTCGTAGAAATTTGCATAACTTCTCGAATTAATATTAAGGTTATCATCAAAGTCGACTCATTTATTTCGACAAGGTGCTTGTTGAGCTCAGCGAAATTTATGAGAATATCGGCAAGACATCGAAGCAATTCACTGCAATTTTCATTGATCATACACTTCATAGGCTGGTGTTGCACAAGAGACTCCAAAGCCTTTATAATGTGCAATCTTCCTGCATACGTGCTATTAACTTCCCGTAATATTGTCTGCTGAAGATCTTCCGGTTGTAATAATTCCATGCTTTCACTTATTTTCTTCTCTTCTTCGTCTTCTTTCATTAATTTAGGTAAGAGACGAAATAATATTAAAAATATATTGTAGGTAAGCAAATTAAAAGTTGAAGATTTTAAAATAATAACCAACGCGGGAAGAGGGTCCCAAAGATGTGGGCCTTCTGACGTAAGAATAATTCTTAAATCTTGTGAATTTAAAGGATTTTCATCAAAGCGTATGCAATCATTTAAAGCAAACCATCCATTGAAATCAGTTCTCTGGAGAGCTAAAGCTTCAATTAGCTTATGCAAGTCTTTGGCGTTTTGATTGTGCAGGCATTTTAAAATTAACGCTTTCAATTGCCCCTGTAAAAGCTGTACATTATTATATTGTTGCACATGATAAAAGATATTCAATATAAGATTTAGATACGACGTTAACAAATTACTAGGCAAGCACTCTACGGTGGAAGTACAGAAAAGATGAAATAGGAAGGATATGAGGCTCTGGAAATTAGACCAATCCATTATTGCGAAGTCTTTTTCGCAGCTTGGTTGAATCAAAATGTGTAATTGACTTTGTAACCATCCTTCTACAAAGGTTTTATTTTCGTCGTTAAGATCATAAAGTCGCCGCAGAGACAACAAGCCCACTCCCATATATTGCAGCAATTCCTGGTTATCCACACATGATTGCAAAAAGTTAAGGATTTGCGCTATCAAGCTTTTCTGAGCCTTCGCCGAGTAAGCAGGTTGAGCAATTAAACGCGAAATAAGTTCTTCCAACGAATGTTCTTCATTTTTACATTCAGCCAAAGCAAAGACTACTGCGTTGAAACCACCCGGCGACCAAAGACGTACTAACAACTGGCGTTGTAAAATCTTTTGCCCGGAAGATGATAAAATTTTATTGTTTTTCATTAGCATTAAGTTTCGAAAATATAAAGCTTTAGGCAGAGATAACCAAACGCGCTGTAAGCATGCAGTCTTATTAATGATTTCTTGGTCAGCCATTACATATTCTTTATCTTCAAAGGCCATTAATAAACTAAAAATACCAGCCATGTATTGCAGAATAGGTTCATCTAGAGATTTGCCAATATGTAAAGGTTTAATAAATAATACGTGTGTAAATCCTCCAATATAAATTTCCAGATTTTTAAAACTCGTTTTTTTATCATGAGGCCTGGAGAACAAGGCAGGTCTTCCTTTGTAAAAATTTGGATGTAAGTGTTGCTGCAAACTCCATTGAGCTATGTCTTGAACGCAAGCGATGAACAAACATTTATGACGTTCTGCTACCAAATCTTCTTTAGCATTACTAATGAAGTTAACATTATTTGCAATTTCTTTTATCATACAAATCCCGTAAAAACTGTACAAGGTTGCAAAATCTTCCGTTTCTCCCAGCTCGACAGCTTCGCCTAGAATATGCTTTAAATTTAAATCTTCGATCAATTGACGAACCAAATCTTTCATTGGTAATTTTATATATTTTCGAAATTCCCGAATGTTATGAGACAAACGTTGCATATCGTTAGCTAAGGATGACTCCTTCAAATATTGTGCGTCTCCATGTTCTTTTTTATCTATATTAAAAAGGGTTAACTGTTAACACTTTAATATTGCTATTATCAAAAACCCTTACCGTTTATTGCAGCAAACTGCATAGATTCTAGCAGAAGCCAATATTTGGCAATTTTTGTCATTTTTGTTATTAAATATATTTTTTATGTTTTAATTTGGTTACTGGGTTTTAATGACTAAAATTAATATACTAAGATGTCACTTAAAGATGTAATTTAAAATTTTTACCTTTGCTTTGTATTTCTAATAAACATGAACTTTTTTTACAATGTCTTGCGTTGTAAAATTTCGGCACAAAATTCCGTAGCATACCAGCTGATTTGTTATTGAATCCGACCATCATTCTCTCATTGCCATTTGTGGAGTTTAAGGAAACTAAGTCAAACCACCTTCCTTTATCTTGTCGTATTCAAATAATTTTTAGCCTACTATGTTGACCTCCTTAGGGGCAGACACAATGATGCAGTTTGTCTACTTTTTATGGGAATTGGCAAATCATACGATGTTGCATGTAAACGAAAACAGAAGAACGAAGAAGTGGAAATAGAGACAATTTTTTTTAAATTTACAAGTTATTTATTTAGTTTGTTTTTTTAATCAACTCAGCAAGTTATCTGTTGTTGATTCATTGACTTACGAAAGACGATTTAATTTATGTTATGAAACGGGGTTATCTACAGTTGTAATATCACTTAGCTCTTTCCAGCAACTATTTCTAAGAAATTTCTTGTTAAAATTAAAATGACTCGTGTTTTTAGTTACAATATGTAATGTTGACGGAATTTAATAGGATAATATATAGCCTTAAGGTGTTTTCAGAAACTGTTGAAAACTGTAGGCTTGTGAAATGTAGGACAAACTATTCTCTCTGGGAAGTTCTCAAAAACTAATTTACGGTGTGATGAAGGGAGGAGAAACAACTAACGCTTGGCAACGTTTGTGCGTGCGTCGCATTTGACGGTTAAAATAGTAATGTATTTTCATGAAAACAAAACCCAATCACGGTTCACGATTCAAGCACTATAAAATTTTAAAGCAGTCATTTACATTTTTATTTACAAAAAAAGGACAATTACATAAAGTATATTGCTATATATTTCTATGCGAGAAAACAATTTTTTTTGTTGTATTAACTATTGACTAACGAATAATGAGACTCGCGGACAGGTTTAGTTATTCTCGAGCAAAAAAAAATTTTCTTGTTGATATGATATATGTAAGGAAGGGCGGAAGGAAGAAAAGGGAGGAAAAAAAGATGAAAAATGTGTGTGTAGTCGAACTAGTCGGGCAGCGAAAAACTTTAGCCCCGCTTCTACCTACAAGCTTACTTACTAGTTTATATTGCACACACCCACACACTTCCAAAAATATCGTATCTTTAGCCTTCCGTCTGGAGCAGTGCGATATTGTAGCCGTCTACAGCGAGCTTTCGCCGACCTCCATCTCACTTTGCACTTTTCATTCAAAATATAGAGAAGTTTAGCTCAATTATTTGCAATTTTTTTACGCTATACCTCGTGGACTTCCTTGGATATATCTTTGCAATATTTTTCTCTTGCCATTTTACTCGGAAAGTCTGGTAAACTTTCGTCGTATACTTCTTGGCTTTTGTGTACCGTGCTTATTAAGTGTAAACAACTACTTTATTTATATTTAAATACACGCAATCAACTTTAGTTTCACATTTCGTGCGCAACGCAAAACAAAGCAGTCATTGAACATAAATCCTAAGTGGCAAGACAATCACTAGTCATGCTACCATATTATTTGATAGGAAAAAAAAAACATCTGGGTTGAGAGCCAAAAATAATGAAATTAACATAATAATTCACATATAAACAATAAGTATAGGAAAAACAATGATGGGAAAATTGAAATAAAATGGAAGCAAGTCAACTTTTTGATTGTTTAAAGAAATAAAAAATTAAAAAAAAATAACCTCAAAAGAAGTAAGCTGGGACGGAACACCATAGGAATTTCTTCAAACACTATGTCCGAGTGTCTGTCCAAATCAACAAGAGAATGTTTTACCTTAGCAAGAAAGTAGTCGAAGAGCGTGAGATGCAAAGGGATTCACAACCGACAAGTAACAATTTTAAATGCAAATCGATCTGCGATTTCGTGCAAATACTTGTTTTCTTTAAAAAAAAGTATTCGTGTAAATCTTTTAATCACATATCATATGATATTATAATTTTAAACGTTATTGATAACTTGTGTTTGAATAACTTTCTCCCAGTTTTACTACTTGTTTCTCTATATCAAGGCGAAATCACGCTTGCAAACACTGGTAAAACAGTTGATGCGTTTATTGTTAAACTTTCCTTACCTTTCAAATGATTGCTTGGCAATATTAGGCTTATTCTCGGATGGTTGGAATTTTTATACAAATTATTAAGAATATATATTTCGTGCAAATACTTGTACTTGCTTTGGCTAGGATAACATTCTGTGAAACACTGCCTTGATTAGTAAATTAAAAGACAAAGAATAGCAGATTACTTCCCACGAGTGAGATTTTTAGTAGCAATACCTGCTTTAAAGAGAGTATTGACATGATATCTACTTGAGAAGTTCCTTTTGAACAACTTTTTTTCCTTCAAAACCTTTTTTTGCACAATGGCGTAAATGAACGTAGTGTTTTTCAATATTGGGAAATTGTCAGATTTTACACTATGACAATGGCAAAACTGAAGCAGTTTTGGAATTTCTGTTGCTTATTAAAATATCCCAATGCTGTTAATTTTTTGCACTGTTCACTTTATTTTAATTCAACTGCAATCTTGGACACACACTTAACCTCTGTGAGTTTGTATATATGCGTAGAGACTTTTGGACGAGTTATTGATACAAGCTTTTCCTGATTAAAATCGAACTTGTAGATGGTTGTTTTTCTTTTTTTTTGAAGATTACATCAGCTATCAGAAAAGTTTCCTTATGCCCTTCCCCACTTGTGACATAAGGGTGCATTAAGTTTGCGTGTAGACCGACTTCCAAATCACTTACTCGGTCGATTCAGAAACACTTCATAATTCGATGTAATTTTGTGACAGTTTTTGGGATATTTTGATGAACACCGACACAACCTCTAGCCCTAGCACGAACGCTTTCGAAAATAGTTGGGAACATTGGCGTAGATTAGGTCTACAGTCATGCGTGTGCTTGTAGATGCACGTGAAATCTTTGCAGTCCTATATTCTTAGTGTTAAGGAACAAAAAAACAAAATGTGTTTTTGCATACACTAAACGATTTCAAAGTGAGCATCAAAGTGTTAAGCGTTTTACTTGTTTTTCTTTTTTTATCGTTAATGCCAGACGCTATCGTCATACTTTACGCATAGTAAGATTATCGTTACTAATTCAATAGCCGTTGCATTCAAAACTTGAAAAAAAGAAAATGAAAGAAAAAGAGAAAACTCAATAACATTAGAAAAAGAACTTTGAGTCCACAAAAGCAACAATTACATTAGATGGTCAAGCAAACGTAAACGTAAACCTCTGCGGTCATACAAGAACGAAGATAAGATTTGCAAATTGAATAAGTAACAAGCAATGCGGATTTCAGTAGTTTTTTTTTATTTCGCAAAACATGGAATCTCGTTTTTCATCGCTATCAGTGTAGAAACTGATTTCTTTTCCTCTATAAATTTGTGCTTTTTTATTATAAAACACAGCGCCCTCAGACACACGAACAATAAATATTCTTATAAAGTTAATGATCAATATCGAGCGAAACTATGAAAGTTTAGTAGTCTCGGAAACGTCATTTAAGCATTATACCTACGGATATTCATTAACAAAACAACTCAACATGGTCGATGATCGTTTGCCTATAGTAGACGAAGAACAAGATGTTTCGACACCTAATCGACAAGATCCTCAAGATAAGGATAGGGATAGTGAACTGGATTTTAAGCATGTCGGTTGCTGTAACCCAGCAAGCAGATTTCATCGTTTTTTGGCGTTAATATTTATGTGCCTGCTGGGTTTCGGTAAGTAAAAAAGTAACGTTAATTAATAAAGAGAAGTGATTGTGATAAGAAATGTCACTGTTATTTATCGCCATATTAATCTTTTAATTAATCTTGATTTTTTTTAACGTAATAGGCTTGTCACACCTAGTGTCCCTAAAGAAAAGTATTCCCTGCAATTAGTTAGAAAATTTGCAAACCTGTTCGAACATGTATTCAGATTACGAAGATATTTAACAAATTTCTATTCAAAACGTAAATTATTTTATCGACATCTCATGTAGAAGTAAAGACGTACTTGCAGTAATTAACCTAAAGTCTCAATACGCGTTATTTGTTAATTCCTTAATAGCGCTAATAAAAAAATAGTAGGAATGTGTATAAATTTGTTATAATTTTTAAAGTTTTTGACAAATTTCCATAAATTAATTTGAACAATATTATTACTAAGGGGCCAGAAGCAGGGATTTGTCTCGAAAATTTTTGGCCAACTTTCTTTTTTATTCTAGTCACCTTTTGTTTTCCAAATCATACTCGCAAACTTCTCGAATTTGTGAAACAAGAAGTACCAAATACAGACCATAAGCCAAAACATGTTATCTAAAGAAATCAGCTTACTATATAAGTAGATAGATAGATTGCATATCCAAAGTAAACTTCTTCAAATAAAACCCGGTTACTTGCTCTTTTAACTCTAAAACTACAAAATGGTGAGGGGGTCATTTTCAATTCCTAAACTTTTTTATTGTGATTTTCATATTCGCGAAAAAAACTTTAAATACTTATAATCAATTTTTCTCTCCTTGGTCTTATCTTCGAGGTGTTGATGGCACACACCTAATTCTATCAAAATGGGTCAATTTGAATCACATTTTTTTTGAACATCTGCAGGTATAACAAACAAGATAAAATGCTGAAATTGGGATCGAATTTTCGTTTGCGCTTTCCTTAATGTCACTTGTGGTTAAGTTTTTGAATGTAAATGGATGTGAACTGCGGGCGGTGTTTTTCATCGAATTTGAGCGAAATGGATGCCAGATGCCTTGATCCATTTTGAAAAGGAAATGTGATGGCTTACATTTCAAATAGGTTGATTGAAATGTTTTATTTATTTAGGTGCTGTTAGGCGATTCCAAGATTTTCATTATTTTAATTCATATATTAAGCACTCTGCCATAACAAATAAACGCGCCGTCATAAAATGCAACATTTTGGTCCTCGGGAATATTAAAATCGATCGTATAAATCGAATAAAAACATATGCTATGTTAACGATAAAAGAACGATTAAGCGAAAATTTCGTTAAATATTTTCGCAATGTCTTATGGACAATCAAAAACGTCTGGCTTGTAACCAAATCTGTCAGGCGAAACTGAATCAAACCGTTCTTCCATATCTAAAAATCTAATGCCCAATACTGTAGCCATTTAATTTGTTACTTTGAATTATGTTAAAGACTTCCAGTATCTGTTGAAATGAGAAAAAGCTCTTTGCGAAGACTATATTGTGCACTCTTTAAGATGTTATTATATTCGACGAATATCGATGGTGGCCTTTTACAGTTATTTATGGCTGTAACTATTATTTTAATTTCATCAATGGTACTCGCTGCAAGGCTTTCACTGAAAATTGAAAGTTTTCTTTCAAAGGATTAACGGTGGATTCCCGAAAAATCAGAATTTTGACAAGTATTTGCTTCATATTCTAGAATTTGCACGACTTCGTAATAGTTAAATCCTTCAGAAGTCTTTCTGGAACCTGGTTCTAATATGCTTATAAAATTTGACAAATTTTTTTGTTGTTTTTGTTGATTTTATACGTGAAGACGACAAAATGATGGCTTTGAGGTGTTCTGGTGGTTAGAGATGAGAATTGAAATTGGAAACGCAAAACTTAAACGTATTTCTCTAGATGTTGTGATACAATAGAAATGCTTGTTCACCCTCTCAATATAGGTAACGGTAACGGTATGACAAGTTGTTGGCACGTAACGTGGATTAAGCCGATTGGGATCAAGTTGATAAGTCATTAAGTTCAATATTGATAAAATGAAATGTGATAGTAAAAGATCTAAAGTAGATAGCGCTTAACTCATAGGAAGTGAACGTGTACGTTGAATATGGCGACAAAATGTTTATTTTTAAAATAAGCGCAAACACTTTTCAAACTTAAGCGCGTCAACAAATACCAATGCGATGAGAGTTCGTAGGTAAAAACAAATAAAAACGGCTATCCACACTTGTAAACGCTATATGCCACTTAGCCTAACGCAAATATTTCATTTGTTGTCGTGATAACATGCGAAACATCATTCGTTGCCGCCACTGGAATGCCTACTTTTCAGAAAAATCTTTGCAGGAACAAAATTCCAAAGTTAGTTAATAGAACTTATAATTATTCATCTTTTCCGTTATAAAATATACGAAATTAGTGCTTGTTACTACGCTTACTTTTCAAAAGGCTTTTATAAGGGAAAGCGGCCCCAAAAATGGCCTTATGTAATCCAAGCACATCATAGCAAATTTGTGTGCCAAATTGCTATTGTGGACCAATGCTCATCATAACATTTTAGAAATGCAACGTTGTTGTCATAAATAGGATCGTTTTTGGTAAGGAGGTCTATTTGAAAGAGATTTCAAAAAATTTCTAATCCAATCCAAATTTTCCACAATAATCTTATATGTGAAATTACTCTTAAATAACTAATACTGTCGCATCTGCAGCTCCGAAACTCCAAGAAACATAGTTCTGCAACCATTCCATCCAAAAATGCATATTTTAATATTCGATACGTTCATTGCTCAAATCATTGCTTCATTTCTTAAAATAAGTAAGAACATTATAGTCGGGTAAGACCGACCTTTAAATATCCCAAAACACATTGTGTAACACAATTCTTATTTTAATTATGAAACCCAAAAATTGTATATATTTTATACGTAAACGCAAATTTTTGAATTGCGTATTTATGGGGAAGCGGACCCAAAACGCAACCTAATGTAGTATAAGTTTAATCCTTACATAGGTCATAACCCAAAAATACTCTGAGAAGATCAAAATTTGGTACATTTAATATTTTCATGTTAAATTACTGTTATGGTATAATTTTCTGCATGAAGCATTGAAAATTATACCTTTTTGTCGTCTGAACTTCAGTTTTCGTTACATGAGGGGGTTCAAAATTTGCCACAGCCCAAATTCTACTACTTAGCCACCTTTGCTGAGAAATTTTAGAAATTGCAATTTTTTTGCATGTAACGACTTTTCAGAATAGGGCGTTAAGTGGCAAGCGGTTGAAAAAGTGGACCAATCGGAACCACTTTCAATAGCGTTCGTCCTTGGAATAGATCACACACATTTCACCGAAACATCTCAAAAATTGCTACTTGCAGCTTGAACACAAATTTACATGGACAAACATCAGACGGGCAGAGAGGTTTAGATCAATTCGAACTATGATTCTGAATCGATCGTTATAATAAGAGGTGGGTCAATCTTAAGCGCTTCTGCGTGTTGCATACAACCACACTTAATGTATCTGTACTACAAGTGGTGTAGGGTATAATAAGTCAGAAAACGATACTTTTTTTCCGTAGAGTATTAGCAGCCCGTTCTGAGTGAAGAACTTATTTATTAACCCGTTTTCTCTCTCTCGTTTGTTTAGTTGTGCGAATGCACCCATCAAGATCCATGTATTCTCTCCGTTAAACAGAGTTCATTTTCAGTTTGTGGCAGAATTTTGAGCTTATTCTTGTAAGGGGACTTCGAAGTGCACACCCTTGTCTTGTTATCACTCAAAGCGGATTGCAAAGTTTTCAAATTCGCCTTTCTTTTCACAAAGGGAAGATTTTGTAACTGTGATTTTGACCTATAGCAAATTTATTGCGATCACTAATATCTTTAATCTTTCCCTTCGAACGGGTGCCTTTTCATTATGTTCGAAAAGCTGCTATTTGATTCCACTGCATAAGACTGGGAATAGACAACTAGGCGAGAACTGGACAGGTATGACCGGGCTACTCTAAATGATCTTTCAACGGTGTTTAAGTCAGTTTATATACCTATGCTGATGATGTTCAACTCTTCCCTTCTTTCTATATGGAAATGTACTCATGCGGTCTGCATTCTAATTTAGACAATTTGTCTGGACGGTCCCCGTTTAACTTTATGAAGTTCAACATCAGAAAGTGTAGGAAACTCTCATCTGCAAAGGGGAATTCATTGTGTACGGAATGCCTTATAGATTCGCAAAGCTTGCAAAGTGTAGAGGCATTCTTCGACTTTGGGTAGTATCTGACTAAAGAGTCCATTTCAGTTGACATATTGAGCTTGCCATGAATAAAGCAAAAACTGCTCTTGGTTTTATTAAGAGATGGTCCAGGGAATTTGATGATCTTTATGTTACAAAAAGTGTATAAATATACATAAGTGTGGTGAACCCAACATTGGAATATACGTTTATTGTGTGTTCTTATAGTATAGCATAGCCTTGTAAGAAAAAATAAACTTTAATGTCCCTCATCGTTCTTACAGAAATTTTGTATTGATCAAACTTGACCAATGTGGACATGATTATCAGCTCTTTAACCTATCGATGGTCCTTTGAAAAAATTTAAATGGTGTCTACAATTTAATCTCATTATCGAATTTGTTGAAGGGTGTCAAATTAATTAATTAAAAAACAAAAAAAATTAATTAACAAATTTAGAGCACTTTTTGCTTGACAAACAGAACTATCCATATCTGGTATCGGTTGCGAAATGGAGGATGCAAATCGCTGGCTAACAATTTTAGTATAAGATTTTTATTGTACCAATTATATACTGATGCGTTTAATAAGTAAGTTTGTACATGTTTTTCAGCTACATTTATTACCTTCAATTAATTAATATTTTATGTACTACTAAGAAGATATTATAAAAAAAAGCCTACATTTTCTCTTACGTGTTTGTTGGTTGAAATGTAAATCATAGATCAGATTTTTAGTCATTTAGCCTTTCTTAAAATTTCTTAATAGTCTGTCATGACCAATTAAATTGCCAACTTTTATATTTCTATCATTCCATTTATCAAAAAGTATTAGAGCTTTACAACGCTTTTTCTAAGGTCAAAAGCTCCAAAAGGCTATATACGGACTCATGTGGTAAAAGTAGTGTTCAATATTATGTATGAAAATTTTTTATTAAATAAAAGAAGTATAGAGTATGTTTTACATGTAGTTTTTCTTATTTATTTGTTTGCTTCTTTATTGTTTAGTCGAAAAAAATAAATTATATTATTTTTTGATTGTCTAAAAAATCCAAAAAAAAAAAAAAAAGAACTGAGCGGCAATCTTTCGCTAAATTCGTTTGGCTGCACGCGCTGGTTTTTCTCAAAAGCGGATGTGCGTTTAGTTTAAGCGTCTAGGTTATTCAGAGTCTTTAAATGTTCTTTAGATGGACATTTCACGTACAAAATTATCAGAGCAAAATGTCTAAATTAATAAGCTACGCCAAAGGGCTACTCCGCAGCACCAACGTGATTTTGTCGCAGCAACGTTATACAAAGTCACAGCAAGCAAAGAAGTATGTTTATCTGATAATGACTAATTCACTTAAAAATAACCGCAATGTCTTCTTTGTAGAGGTTATGATTTAATAGTAGTAGGTGGCGGTATAGTGGGTGTTACCTCGGCGCGAGAAATTCTTGAACGTCATCCGTATCTAAAAGTAGCCATTGTGGAGAAGGAATCTAAATTGGCCGTTCATCAAAGCGGTCACACTGACGGTATTGTCTATACAGGAGTTTTTTGCAAGCCCGACAGTTTGAACGCCAAGTTATGTGCTGAAGGTCATCGTTTAACTTGTGCTTATTTAGATAAAAAGAGGATACCCCATAAAAAATGTGGCAAATTAATCGTCGCTACACATGTGAACGAAATAAAACATCTTATGAGGTTATACCAAAACGGAATGGCGAATGATGTACCAAATTTGAAATTATTGCACAATGAAGATGAAATTCGAAAACTAGAACCTTTTTGTCGTGGGATTAAAGCTTTGTGGAGTCCGGAAACAAGCATAGTTGATTGGGCCAAGGTGACCGAAAATGTTGCCTTGGATTTTAAAGCGAATAATGGCGAGATAGTTCTTAATTTTAAAGTTATAAAATTTAGCGAAACCAAAGGCGATAAAGCCGCAGAATATCCAATTAGTCTACACGGCTGCCTTGATAGTGAGATCTTGCACGCGAAAAATGTATTAACTTGTGGCGGGCTGCAATGTGATCTGTTAGCAAAAAAGACTGGTTGCTCACGGGAACCGCTAACAATTCCTTTTAGGAGTGAGCAACTCTTGATTGCTACGGAAAAACAGCATATGATCAAAGGCATTATTTTTTCTACACCCACAACTAATTTATCATTCCTGGTGCCACATTTTACGCCGCACATGGATGAGTCCATTCTGTATGGACCAAGCACGCTTTTGGCCCCGGGAAGAGAAAGCTACAAGTATTTTCCTATTGGAAAATTTATAGTTGTCTGTAATTGAAATGAAATTTTCTTTTAGATGGCGCGATGCTAATATCATCGATTTATTCAACGCTTTACGTTACCCGGGTTTTATTAAAATGGTGTCGCAAAATTGTAGAATAGGCTTTGAAGAAGTTAGGAAATTTATTTACTTACATTCACAAGTCAATCAACTTCAAAAATTAATACGTGAACTGAAGATATCTGATATAAAGCGAGCACAGGCAGGTCTGCAAGCTTACAATGTGAACCGAGATGGTAGTTTGGTGAATGAACTTGTTTTCCATCGAAGTACGGGCCCGAGCGTTTTGTCCAAAAAAGTTATACACTGCCGAAATGTTCCCTCACCTGGAGCTACGAATAGTTTAGCAATTGCAAAAAGGATAGCTGACACGATTGAAATTGAGCTTGACATCGGCAACAAATGGTGCAGCAACAGCACGCAGACCATTTTGTAACAGCTTTACCTTATAAAAAATTCGATGCTCGATTAGTTTTGTTAACACGAGAGTGTATCGTTGTACTGAAGACAATAAATTTAACGCACACCAGTATTGACGAGTATTAATTAATTAGACATGTGAGGCTTTTACTAATTAAAAGCAATGTTATAATAAATATTTAAACATATTAAACATATTAATATCAGGAGATCTATGAAGAGAATTTCAGCTTAAGAGATCGCTCACTTTTTCATATAAACCACTAAACATTATAGGAGCTTTTTCGATAATTAAATGTTTATTAATAATTATTTCTTAACCGAAAATGTCATTTGAAAAGAGGAGTTCGTGGTATGCGCTTTTCGTAATGTGAAAATGGTAATTGCGGGAAAAAGGTTGCAGATTTCGCGGTCGATTGCTTAAAAAAGATAGATCTGTAATTAATAGAGTTGTGAGAATGAGTAATATGCGCTATATGGAGGCTGGCGTCTTGCGATCATCCACCAGTCATATAACGCCTTGTTTTGAAAGGTCATTATATGAAAATTTATTGCAGTTTCCAGAATTTCATGAAAACTTCGCTGACTAGTATTATTTCGGCATAGCAAATTGGTACGAAAAATACGGATCGGATGCGGCAATTTCGGGCACCCTATCTTGTAATCGTTCCTTCGAAAGTTGAATCTTTATTCGATAAAAGTAATTTTCAATAATTTCTTGGTGAAAATTGCGTAACAATAATTTGAAATAAAAATTAGCCGTACAGAATTTGGACCGCGCAATCCTCTTGTTTGAATCCCAGCTCGTATAAGAGCGCTAATGAAAAGTATGCCTTTATATTGCAAAAATATCCACTTTTTGTTGGTTTTATGATGAAAATTGTTTCGTAAGAGTAGACCGATGTGAAGGTTAAGTGTTCCAAGTTTGGATTAAATAGGTCTATTGTTTGGATTTAATGGCTTACGAAAATTATTATGATATATTAAAGACTTTTTAGATGAAAAAGGCCTAATTTTTTATGTCTTGCGATGATAGTTAGTCCATGGTAAATTAACTGTAATGAGTTGGGCCCACATTGTTCTAATTCCTAGACCCCACCACACACAGGCGCCTTCTGTGGCTTTTTATGGTGGAAGCAGTTGAAAAATAGTAAATCTTTGACAAAAAATTAAATTCGTTAAATTTGGGCCACACCATTTGAATTTTTCAGCATTTTCCTCTGCAAAAAAATTTGTAGTTTTTAATTACGAAAATGAATGATTGACTGTACCACCCAAAATGGTGTAAGATAGCATAAAAATACGAAGCGTCTCTTTAATTTGATTTGATTTATTGTTTAAAAATGAATTTAATCCGCCAACATCGTCCTTCGCCTCTTTCGTTAGGATGCATTGCTTCAGGCATAGTATATATAAGTTTGGTGTCTGCTGATTGTAAGACCTGGCTTTGACTCCATCCACTGCAACTCACAGAAGCAAAGCGAGAACTGTCGCATTCTTTCATATATACTTACTTACTTATTTTTGATTTCAAATATTTCTTATTTTATCGTATATAATTGGATGGGTGTGATTAATGAAAGGACGTTTTAAATATACATTGTTTAGCTAAAAGAAACATTAATTAAATTATAATAACTTTCTTTTTCTTATGTTAAAAATTAAATTTTTTTTAAATAATTAATTGAACTCTGTATAATTTAGGAATATATTGAAAAATTAAGGAACATGAAGGGCTATTTATTCTTTTGATTTTATGCCTTTTTTCTCTTTTCTTTATGTATATGCGCAGACCAAAGAAACTTCAGTTTATAATTGTAAAAACATATAAAATAACTCTTTAGTTTAGCAAAAGTTTATGTATATACTAATAATCAGTTATTTATTGTTGCAATTATTTTGAGATCTAATTATGTGCAAAACAGAGGAATTTCACAATATTTGATATAACATATGATAGGATCTTGTTTATCGAGTTCTGCGTTTCGTCCTAAAAATTGTTTTAAAATGAGGTTAATACCACTGAGGGGAAATACCACTTGCTAGCGATAAGTTGAATATATCGGTCAGCGCCCGAACAATGTTCTCGCAGGAATTCATGAGCATGCAGGAAGATATTATATGTTGTCTGAACCTGAGGAGTAAGAACCCTTTAAGGGCACTAAGCCACATCGAATTCTTGATTTGGATAAAATTTCGTTAAAGAAAACATTACATTACATGACCGAGTGAAACAGCTTTGCTCCGACTGCGCAAAGACGCTGTTAGAGAACAATTTCGCAACAAATTCTGAAAAGACAAAGCTTAGTTTTTTTTTTGCATTCACCAATGCATCAACATTTTTCCGATTCCTGCTGAAGTTGACACTCATTCGTTGTAAGCAGGATGAGTAGCATGTTCTTCTCATTAACATGAACTTGTTTCTCGCAATGATATAGAATGACACATCTGTCAGGGAGTGCAAGACTTTTGTTAGAGCAAACTGCCACTTGCGTAATTTTCAACTTACTGTATATGGCTTTCCAGATATCTTGAGTAAATTCTCCTTTTCTTACCCTTCTTTCTTCTGAAAGCCCATGTACAATGTATCACTAACAATGGCACATTATGTAGAGAGATGATAGTTTAATTTGGAGCTCCACAGTGCACATGATCCCCTTCTCTTCCTTCTACTGATAAACGATTTGCCGTTTGTGATTGAATACTCACATGCCTTAATGTATGCTGATGATGTAAAACTGTTCCTACCATTTGATACAGATCCAGATCACCTAAAGCAAGATTTAGAAGCTCTAGTGGTTTGGAGTAAAGTAAGTTCGTTGTCTATTAGCCCAAGTAAATGTAAGAAATTTTCGCGGATAACGTACACCATTCTTGGGGAGACCACAGAGAACATGTTTCATATTTTACCATCTTTGGTGCTGTTTGTAATCCCATACTACGTTTCCATCTAGATATACTTTCGATTGTTAACGAAGTTCGATATGCTCTGAGATTTACTATGAGATGTCCTCATGAATTTGATAACGCTTACATAAGGACAAACTTATTCATGGCACTGAGTACTCCAAGTCTAGAATACGCGTCAATACTGCTGCGAACGTGATACTATCTGACATCCAAAATCCATTATATCTTCATCATCGTTCTATCGCTCTAAATATGAACTTCTTAATCCCTTTCATGTTGCTTGTAAAAACCCTACTGCTTATTATCACTTATTCTCCTTTTTTGATTCGGTTACTCGAACCAAAATGGTAGTAATCAACTCATCATAATGAAAATTAAACCAGGTTCAATAATGTATCATAAAACATCTATTGAATATTATGAATAAATAAATATGTTTCGATATCTTAGGACATATTGTAAAGTTCACTAAAAATAATTATTTGCTTAATTTAGATGAAATGGAAAAATGAATGCTTAAAAGAAAACGATATTCTAACTTTAAAGTTATGCATAAATCTAAATCAACTTTGTAATGTTAAGTAATATCAATTGTTGTCGATTGTTGTCAATATTATTTATTTATTTATTTTAATTCTACTTACACATGAACCTCAACTAAACAAATAACAGTGGGATTCAATTGGCACTTAAAGCGAAACTTATATTAATTAATAATAAAACTTTGTATAAGTACAATAAAACAAATAAGACGGAAAAAAAAGAAAAAAGAGCATGTACACAACCAGCATAGAGCCACACTTACAACCGGTACAGGACCAAATTGCAAATGAGGCCCTAAACCATCGCAAACATGCATAAGCCTGGCAACCGATAATAGTTAACAACAACTCATTTTCGAATCGTAACGACTTTTTAAGGTTAGAAGCCATTTTAAATACGACATAGGTAAATCGAGGGTATTAAGCAATGTTGCTTTAATGCACTTTAAAGATAATGAGAATAAGTGATAGACGTCATTTAGGTTCTTGCAAACAACTCTGAGCGCATTAAACAGCTCATAATTATATTTACACTGACTATGCTTAACCAAGATAAAATGCGTAGAGAAGTAAAGCTTATTTCACCTAGTAATGAAGGCGAGTCAATAGACCCATTTATTACTTTGATTACAAAGGAAACGCCAAGAACAAACCTAAGAGACGATAAGGACAGCAGAAGCAATCTATTTTCATAGGAAGGAAGAGTGGCAATCGTATCCCAACCCAAATTTCTAAGGGCAAACAGAAAGAATTGCTTTTGAACAGATTCAATTGAATCTACATAGCACCTATATGAAGGAGATCACACAACAGAGCCATACTCGAGTATGGGTCTAACCAAACACATGTACAGCGTTTTCGTAATGTAGGGATCATCGAGCTCTTTGGACCACGCGTATAAAACGATAAGAAAAATTTAAGCAATAGAACAATCAAAACTGTACGATCTCGCGCGCGTCAGTTGCAGACTGACTACAAAGACTAATTCTGCTGATGTTTGCAGTTGAATTGAAAACTGACTAAATTAAATTAAATCCAGTTAAACTAAACGTCAGAGAAGAAGGCTTTTTCATATTTGCTAACATTTTCATCTCTAATTTGTTTTTAGGTTCATATTTTTGCTATGATAATCCCGGTGCTTTGCAAGAAGTGTTTAAAGATGAATTAAACATCACTACGACGCAGTTCACATTAATTTATTCAATATATTCATGGCCTAATATTGTGCTATGTTTCTTGGGGGGGTTCCTACTAGATCGCGTGTTTGGTGTACGTTTAGGCACCAATATTTATTTGGTTATTTTGCTTGCCGGACAATTAGTCTTTGCTGGCGGAGGCATTCTGGGTACCTTTTGGCTTATGATAGTTGGCCGTTTTATATTTGGCATCGGCGCAGAGTCTCTAGCGGTCGCTCAAAACAATTATGCCGTGCTATGGTTCAAAGGTAAAGAACTTAATATGGTATTCGGTCTGCAATTGTCGGTAGCACGTTTGGGTAGCACCGTAAATTTCTGGGTTATGCAGCCCATATACGATTACGTGAAACAATATTATCCGGATAATGCGATCGGCATTGTGATGCTTCTGGCAGCCAGCACTTGTGTGTTCTCCCTATTATGCGCTCTCATACTAGGTAAGCGCGTAAAAATTGTGTATAAAACTTTAAATTTCAAATAATATAAATCACCTCTAAGGATGGATGGATAAACGAGCCGAACGCATATTGCGCCGCGATATTAACTCTAAAGGCGAAGTTGCTAAGCTAAGTGATATCACTACATTTAAAATAACATTCTGGATGGTATCTGTAATTTGTGTAGCCTACTATGTCAGCATTTTTCCCTTTATAGCGTTGGGCAAGTAAGCTGGAATGCTGGAATGGATCTAGCCTA
Organism: Glossina fuscipes; assembly: GCF_014805625.2. Lineage (NCBI taxonomy): Eukaryota > Metazoa > Arthropoda > Insecta > Diptera > Glossinidae > Glossina > Glossina fuscipes. The sequence continues at coordinate 7,114,692 of NW_023998464.1, read as the reverse complement.
TAAAGTTTATATTTCATATTTTTCGATATTTTTTAGAGGTTTTTTTATGGAAAAATTCAATTTGCCGCCCGAGGAAGCCAACAACGTCAACTCCATTCTATATTTGATATCCGCCGTTGCATCTCCTTTATTTGGTTTTATTATTGACAAAACCGGTCATAACGTGGATTGGATATTTCTAGCCGTCTCCTCGACTATGGGCGCTCATTCGCTATTGACCTTCACAATGGTAAATCCCTATGTGGGTATGGTTATCATGGGCCTCTCTTACTCGGTACTGGCCTCCAGTCTATGGCCTTTAGTAGCTTTAATTGTACCGGAATATCAACTAGGCACTGCTTATGGATTGTAAGTATAAAATATCATTTTAATCCTTACTTTCCCATTATTTTCTTCTTATTCATGTTAGTTGCCAATCAATACAAAATTTAGGCTTAGCAATTGTAACAATATTGTCTGGCTTAATTGTCGATAAAAGCCATGGCGATTATGTATGGTTGGAAGTATTTTATTTAGGCTGGCTCACGGGTAAGTATGATCAATTTATAATATATATTTTGAGTTTCCATCTAACACATATTCCCAATATTTAGTTGCTTTTGTCGCCAATACTGTAATTTATGTTTACGATCGGAAAACCAAAGGAAACCTTAACAGGGCACCTACTAAAACATAATAACATGTTCCAATGTGTAAAGGTTTAATAACTATATACATAATGTAAATATATAGTTTTCGATAAACTTAACACTTGTCTTTTCCTGCTTAACATCACCTGCAAAATTAAAATTGGGTTGTCTTGAAATCTTCTTTAGAAGTAAATTTGCAATTCTTTAGTTTCTTAAATATTGTGAGACAAGCGCGTCACGTCATTAAAGAACTACGGGTGTTTTGTGCTATTTTCCGAATCGATTTCAGTAGATCTGCTAACCTATTTCCCCGTACAATTTGTGCCGGCGTCAGAGTCGAACGTTATTTAAAATGGGTTGTCAAATGGGCCACCTTTACGATATATTTTATTGTCGCAGTTTTTGTTATAAGCGTCATCATTTGATACTTCACAAGCAAGTGCTTTGTCAGCCACTTTCTTTTGAACACCTGTGTCATTATTATTGAAATTTGGCCCGTAAGAGATAATATTCGCAAATGGGTATAGGCCTGGAATACGAATGAAAGCTTACGACGCTTCGCACAAATCGCAACCCTTTAAGAAGAATTCAAAATTTCAATGCTTAATATGTCGCGGCATTACCTAAATGTTCATTTGTAAAATCTACATTAGCAGGCGTGCAAATTGCGCATAACTAAAAAATGCAGTGGCGACTATGATTCGCAGTTCCGCTATCCTTTTATCACATCTCTTTCGACGCATCTCTGGGGAGCGTCTTTTTAGATTGAAATGTGCGCTTTTTCTTGGAAGTAGATAAATATATTGATTGTACGAATTTAGTCATTTAACCATTCATATCGTACAAGGTGTTTTAAGATTGTTGTTCAATCAAACCCTGCCATACCGGTTCAGAGCTAAGACTGTTCTCGAAGAAATCGGTAAAAAATACGATTCGATAAACCGATAAAAAACGAGGGTGGAATTTATGTGTATACTTTTTTATAAAAATAAGCCTTTAAATAAGAACATTGCGCACAGCAACGTATGGTGTATAATAGCTGGGCTGGGACGACTATAATGTTTTTGCTCGATATGCCCTCACGACGTTAAATTTGTGAAAACGATTCACCTTTCATTGTACGGAACGATTCTGAACCGTCTTACGAATCAATTTGAATTTGTCGAACCTTCCGCTCATTAATATACTCGTCTAATAACTTGATCAACTTATAAATCCCAAGTTTTAATATAAAATGACATAATTTGACGTGTTTTAGATTGGATTTGATTAAATCAGACCATTATTACTACCACGTCTTCCATTTTGAAAAAAGTTTATATATGAAAATATTTCTCGACCCAAGTTGGTACAAAAATAATATATTGTCATTCAAAATAAATGTGTATAAGTTGAATAAAAGTGGCATGTTTTTGGACAAACTTCAAAGTAGAAGTTCTTACAAAAGATAAAGTTTCGTATGGCAATAACGCGGAATTTGTAGAGCTTTATAATGAAAATTTATTCAATGTTGCTGTTTGACATATAAATCTAGGGTTTGACCGCAAAGGACTCCTTCCCACAATAAGTGTATGGCTATTCCACGACGAAAATACGTGAAGAAAAATAAAATTTTGATAAAAAAATTAACTTGTATTTAGATTACGTCTTTACTTCCAACATTTGCTAGCAAACACCTGGAGGCGGCTTTCCCGAAAGTAGAGATGGGCGAGGCTTTCCGGCAACCCTTCGAAATCTTCTACGCGGCTATGAGGCAACATATGGTGAGCGGGACATTCGCAAGCGCATGCAGGCAACGGTGACATATCGGGTTGATTTCTTCACGGCAGTAGGTTCCTGTAGCAGCGCTGAAAATCATAGAACAAATCTGCTCCGGTACATAATAAAATTTCTGCTAACCGGGAGAAATTGGGGAGAGCCACCGGTCCGCAGTGTGTCGGCATTCTAAGCAAATCAGAGGCAATTCAAATACAATGAAAATGTATTAATAAATTTCTTACATACATCCTTATTTTTTACTTTAGATTGAAGAGTCCGCCCGAAATAAAAATAAGGAGAATCGGGCTTCAAAAACCGCAAATAACGGGTAATTCAAATATAACGAAAATGTATTAATAAATTTCTTAGTTACATCCCTATTTTTATTTAAGTTTAGATAAAAAGACAAGTATAAGCCGTTCTAATGCGCCCCCAAATAAATGCTGCCCGTGACCGCCTCATTGCTTTTTCGTCCAGAGGTAATTAAAATGCTACAAACTTATTATTATTATTCTATTTTGGATTATAATAAAAATCAAGGCCAACTCGCTCCACTCCTCGCCTCATATAGATGAAGATTCGCTGCATGCCAAAGGTAACTTTGCATTTACCCTTTCTTATGTATAACTTGTTCGTTTCTTTTTATTTCATTTTAGATTAAAAAAACAAGCATACACCTGCACTATTACTTCAGCGGAATGCAACCTTCCGCAGGCCAAAGGATAACGGTGTTTTTAATTTTTTCGAAGGACGTTGTTTGTTTCGCTTCTTTTCTTTTTTTTTTTTACGAAAATTGTGCCGGTGACCCATCTTACATTGAAATACGTTAAAGGCGTATTCTGGCGGTGTCATCGGTCACTATTCATAAGAAAAGATTATGTTGTTTTTGCAACAAGCGGAAGTTTATGCCAACAAAATATAATTTGTGTGAAGCATTATTTTTGCTGTTTAATTTATTTATCTATTTATTTATTTATTCTACTTATACTAGAAACTCAACTAAACAAATAACAGTCGAGTTCAATAGGCTCTTAATGCAAAACTAATATTAATTAATAATAAAATTGAGTATAAGCATAATAAAACAAATAAGAAGAAAAAAAAAAAAAGAAAACAGAAAAAAAAGCATGTACACTATCAGCATAGGAGCACACTTACAACCGGTACAGGACCAAATTGCAAATGAACCCCTAAGCCATCGCAAACATGCATAAGCCTGGCAACCGATAATAAATTGTCAATAATTCACTTTCGAAACGTAACGACTTTTTAAGGATAAAAGCTAGTTTAAATACGACATAGCTAAATCGCGCGTATTAAGCAATGTTGCTTTAATGGACTTAAAAGAGTCCGATAACGAGAATAAGTGGTAGACGTCATTTAGGTTCTTGCAAACGACTCTGAGCGGATTGAACAGCTCATAATTAAACTTACACTGACTAAGCTTAGCCAAGATAAAGTGCCTGGAGAAGCGGTTAGGGACATTAAAGCTTATTTCACCAAGTAATGAAGGCGAGTCAATGGCACCATTTATTACTTTAATTAGAAAGGAAACGCCAAGAACAAATCTACGTTTCTCAAGAGACGGTAGGGACAGCAGAAGCAACCTATTTTCATACGGAGGAAGAGAGGCAATCGGATCCCAACCAAAATTTCTAAGGGCAAACAGCAAGAATTGCTTTTGAACAGATTCAATTGAATCTACGTGGCACCTATATGAAGGAGACCACACAACAGAGCCATACTCGAGTACGGGTCTAACCAAACACATGTAAAGCCTTTTCGTAATGTAGGGATCATCAAGCTCTTTGGACCACCTTTTTATAAAACCAAGCGCGGGCCTAGCTTTGCTTATCGAGAGCTCAATATGCGAGTTAAAACGTAACCTACGGTCAAATATAACGCCTAAATCTGTGATCGAATCGACGTGCTCCAACTTATGCGAACCTATGAAATACTGAGTAATGAATGACTTTCTTCTTGAGAAAGAAAGCTTCTTACATTTACTCAGATTTAGTTTCAGATGATTCAAAGAGCACCATGCAACAACATTATCCAAGTCACCTTGCAGCTGATGTGATTACGATTCAACAGCGAAGGAGGAAAACAGTTTCACACCATCCGCATACATTAAGATCTGGCTGGTATTAACCACCGATGGAAGATTGTTAACGTATAAATTAAATAAAATGGGACCTAAGTGACTTCCTTGAGGTACGCCAGATATAACGGGGAATTCATCCGAGGTGATAAAGTTGAACAAACCCCTGAAGGATCTATTGTGCAGATAAGAGCTTATCCATTTCACTAAGTAGGGTGGGAAACCAGAGGCTTGGAGTTTAAAGATAAGTAGTCTATGGTTAACCATATCAAATGCTTTGCTTAAATCAGTGTAAATAACATCTGTGCGAGAGCCACTAGAAAAAGCCTTGAAAACTTGACAGGTAAACTCTAACAAGTTGGTGACTGTAGATCGCCCTTTCCGAAAGCCGTGCTGGTGCGGAGAAATATACGAATTAATGGCAAAGGACAAACGCTGAGTCACGATACGTTCGAACAACTTGGCCAAGACACTCAACTTGGCTATGCCTCTGTAGTTCTCAACAAATTGGCTACTTCCACTCTTGTAGATAGGAATAAGGAAACTACTCTTCCAACATGAAGGGAAAACACCTAAATACAAGGACACGTTAAAAATCTTTGAGATCACACCACATAACTCGACAGCGCAAGATTTAAGTACACATGATGGAATTCCATCAGATCCAGTCGAACAACTGTATTTTAGAGAACTCAACCCTTTAAAAATGTCATCTTCCGAAATAACCAAGTTAGGTATTGAATCCGAGTTAGTTATAGGACATGGGTAGTTTGCTGATAAATCGAAATTAGCAATCGAAAAGTTACGTCGGAAATACTCAGCAAATAGATTTGAGATTTCAAAATCAACCGAGGAATCAGAGCCATTAAAAGAAACGTGAGAGGGATATGTGGAAATTTTTCTTTTAAAGTTAACAAATTTAAAGAAGAATTTAGGATTAGCAAACAGAGAGAATTTGAAGGTAGAAGACGCTGAATGGAAAATGCACTTCGATAATACTTGATATGAAAAATCCATTATGCAAACCATGTGAACTATTTGCAATGACATTCAAAACTGCATACTCATGACTAAGGTTAAACAAGATGGCGTGCATTATGGATTGCTCCAACGCCAAGGAACGTTACCAACAACATGCAACATCTCAGGCATAGCGTGTTGATCATTGCACACAAGGTTGAAGAAAATATCTGTGTGCATGATTGACATGAAAAATGTCATTAAATATTGGACCATTTACAATGCCTCCTTGAAGAGATTAAATAATTTAAAGTTTTATAACACTTCGATCATCTGAAGTTTACTTTGCTTTTCCTAAATTCTATGTTGGACAAGAATACAATCTTTTTCTTTGTTTGTCGTGTAAAGGATACAAACAATTTGTACAAAAAGATATCTAAACGTGTACGTTGATATTTTAAGGAACTAAGGAATAAGGAAGCATATCGGCTATCTCTAGATATGCATGAATTTTGACATTCCGAATACTCCATATTAGTAGATTATCTGATATATAGAATCCACAATTTAGGTGTCATAAATGTGCGTCATTCCATAGTTTTTTTAAACCGCCTTCTGTTGAAAAATGTGATGGAAATTGAACATTACGCATAAATTGCTTCAAGCTGCAAGCTTTTGAATCGTAAATTTAATAAAAACTATTTAATTATCTGAGTTAAAACTGAAATCCGATTTATTTGTTTAGTTAATCCGTTTGAGTCCCAGACGGTATTGAAAAACGTCTGGGTTTTCTCGACATAAAATCTTGGGACTCAAACGGTTAAATATGTTTATAAATATGTGTATGTATTTTAAATTTTATTTACAGCTATATGCCGCTAGTTAGATCAAATATGCGCTTCGATCCAATATTTTATCGCGATCCCGTGTCAAATTTGCGCAAGAAATATCGACAAATTGAGTTGGTTGGCAGCTAGTATTCTATTAATTCAAGCTACTATTAAATTTCCCAACATGCAACATACCCAAATAAGTAAATTAAAAAGATTAATAATATTAGTTGAAATATCTGTATATAATATACTATTAGTTTTTTAAGAAGAAAAAATCTGAACTGATCATAAGTTGGAAGAGAGAAACGTATTTTATAAACTTTAAAAAGTTCGTTTCAAAAAAGTTTAGATGAAGACGTGAAAGTAGCAGACGTTGCTAGAACAAGATACGCTAAGTCTTTTGTACCAATACACTAGCGTTTTTAATGAACAAAACAAACAAATTACATTTTTTTTTGGAAGAATACAATTCATGAACATAATTACTAATATGAAAATGATTTATTTTTTGTTTTGGAACTTAGAATGACTTGCAAACCTGTAACTCAACAATAAATATACCTTTCTTTGCTACATATGTACTTTGTGCGAAAGAAATTTTTTTTAAGCTTCTTAATCTAGATGCATATATACATAGATATTCTTAGTTATTAGTTGAAAACTATTATGTTCAACTCTACCTTGTATAAATTTTTATTCTACATGATAAATTGTTAATAAAAAAATCTACTCTATGATAAAATTTTGCGAAGTAAAATGGATTGATTTTGTATCAATTAATCGTGTCGTAATAAAGTTACAGCCTTCTGAAAAACCATGCGACGATCTATCCAACATAACGTATGGCTTCCAGAAATGTTTGGAAAAGGAACCGCAATAGAACTGAGAAATGCGTCCAGACCACATCTGAAGAAATTTTGACAATGCAGGAATAAACTAAAAAGGATCATTCTCTCATGAGAAGCCGTACAGCAGAGTAATAGACCTGCCCCGTCTTCGAACGCTAAACACGTGCAGTCTTGAACAGTCTTGAACAGTATTAAACACTTCTAAACACTTTGAAAAAATTGCGAAATTCAACATTGAAACCATATAAAGTCTTTGTAAACAGTCTTAAACAGTTTTAAACACTTTTAACCACTTCAAAATTGAGCAGAATGAAACATCAAAACCTCATTAAACCTTATAAAACATTAATAAACAGTCTTAAATGGTCTTAAACACTTCTAAACATTTCAAAATTGAGCAGAGTTAAATATCAAAACGTACTAGTTGATTACCTTGTGATCATCTTTATATATAAAATATAGTAATGACATTAATTTACCTTTACAGATATCAGCAACTGCTCAACGCGTCGCCCAACCCACTGTCAAGCAGCATGACACGCATATTTATTTATTTATGTTATGTATGTCTATATTATACACATTTATGTTATATGTTTAATAATAAATAATATAAATAAATGAATATAGAAAATAAATGAGAATGATGAATAATAATGAGGTGTTAGTTGCAAGCAAGTTGTTAGGAAGATAGCGCCAAGATTCAAACCAAAAACTGGAATATTACTTGGTTTTATATTATATATATTATATATTCGTACAAGTGGTTTTATATAATATATAATCTTATATATATATAATTGTATAAAAAAAGAGCATTTATCTCCCCTTGAACGCATCCTGACTAGTTTTAGTTAATTTTTAAAGACCTGGCGTTCGATTTTCGCATATTTTTGAATATTTCCTGTTAATTCTTCGATATATTCACGCAAGCGGTTTGAATAAAAATATAATCACATATATAGAAATGTATAAAAAAAGATCATTTATCTCCCCTTGAATGCATCATGACTAGTTTTAGTAAATGTTTAGAGACCTGGCGTTCGATTTTCGCATATTTTTGAATATTTCCTGTTAATTCTTCGATATATTCGTACAATTGGTTTTATATAAGATATAATCTTATATATATAATTGTATATATAAAATTTAGTAACAGTACCGTTCCATAAACAGGGTTTCACTTTGGGCATAACTCTGCTCTATATCAACTCTAAGCATATATCGAAATCCACTACAGGATTTTCTTGCGACCAGAATCCTTGCCACTTATCTTATATTCAATATTATTGTAAAGCCCAGTCCTATTACTTATTATGGGATTAACACAAGCGGATTCAATCTTTGTCTCTTCCCAATTGCAACCCTTGGTAAAGACTTCGTAACGGGCTGCCATTAAACCCAAGCAGCCAGTTCTATAGCATCTTTAATCAAACACAAAGCTTCCTTGTTAGATTGTATGTTAGGAGCGTTTTAGACTGATACCCCCTGCACGTCTACTCGTAGGCACACCTTCCAATAGTTCTGCCGATGTAATAACGACGCGTTTGATCGAAAGAGGCGTACTCAAAATGGGTGCCTTTATACGTCTAGTATCCCACAAAGATCTCAAAAAGGGATTTATACCAGAGGATTAATGTCATATTGCGCCACAGGAAACAATTCCTAGGATACTGGTCTAAAGTGTCGCTTTGAAGATGAGATGAAGTCCGGATTCAAATGTGAAACGAAGTTTTTAGGGCGCCATCGGGTAACGGTTGGTACTTGCGCTACCCCAGGAAATTTTTTGCAAATGGGCTTTCGATCCAATCATTTTACGCATGTGCTAATTGATGACGTCGGCCAGTGCACAGAAACTGAAATTATGGTTGCCGTTGCTCGAGTATCAAAAGAGCGTGGCCAGGTCATCATTGCTGGAGATCCCCATCATTTGCAGGCAGTCGTCCTAAACGGATATGCTCGTGATCGCGGCCTTTCACAATCATTTTTGGAGAGAATTCTTTTGCGTGCTCTATACTAAAAAAAAAAAAATGATGATAGTTTTCTCTTTACATACGGTTTTGACCCTCGGCTGCTAATAAAATTACTCTACAATTACCGGACGTTGCCCTGTAGGCTGGACATACATGTTTATAGAGAAATGTTGATAACAATGATAAGAGAAGACGGGAAGCTGCAATGCTGAATAGACTTGACGATTTGCTGCCGCAATCGGCAAATCGAGCCAAAACACATGGCATGTTCTTCCACGGAATACGTTCTGCAGATATGCAGGAAAACGACTCGCCATCGTGGTATAATCCTCACGAAGCGAAGATGGTAAGTTGTCTTTAGTTTAAAAGTACAATCCCTTCTATCTAGTATTTCGTAACATTTATTTCATTTTTCAAGATCTTTCTAATGACAGTTAAGCTGTATCGAAAAAACATTAAAGCTGAGTCCATTGGCATTATAACACCGTACATAAAACAAGCTAAACAAATGCGAAAACTATTTGATGATGCCGACGTAGCGATGCCTAAAATTGATTCTGTGGAGGAATTCCAAGGACAGGTATAACCTTCGGCCTTACAGTTTGAATTAATACTAATGTTGCTTTCGCTTGGTTTTTTTTAGGAACGCAATATAATATTAATTTCAACAGTCAGGTCAAGCAAGGAACATATACCTAGCGATGTGCGGCATGCATTAGGTTTCATTCAAAACGAGAAACGGATTAACATGGCGATATCTCGAGCTCGTTGCCTTCTTAAAATATACGGCAACCCCTATTTACTCCTTTTGGATTCTCGTTGGCGCACCATTATGAAGTATTAACAGGCACTGTAGTGGGGGGAAAAAAAAGAAAGAAAAGGCAAACTTTGGCAACTTTGAAAAAGCGACAAGCAGCGCGAAGAAAAAAAAACAAACTTGGGGAACTCTGAAAAAAAGGGGAAAAAAAGTTCTGGATAATGGCGGCGAGTCGGTTGCTTTTTTACTTTCTGTGGTTTTTAGAAAAATTTTAAAAAGAAACTTTAACAGTGTTATTAAGAAATTATAATAATATTTAAAGGGAAAAATTTCACTTCCATCTAATCCACATATCGATGGAAATATTTCAATTAATTTCATGAATTCTTGCCTAAAATGACATGTGCAGAAAAGCTTGTGACTTTGGTGTAAAACAACAACAAAAACTATAAATCATTTTGGTTTCTATATTATCGTTTGGCTATACATGATTCGGTTTGAGAAGAAGAAAGAAAAAAAGATGGCGTTCCGCAGATTTTTTGGCGTATAAATTGTTTTTTTGGAAGAAATTAAAAATCCTTATTTTGCTGTGCCATCGCGAATATTAACGGAAAGATAGCTATTTTTTTTTTATGAACAAGGAAACGATAAAAGAGTTCTCTAAATCTTTTTATAACAGAAAAAAAGAAAAGCCTGAAGCAAAAAGGAAAAATAAGAAGAAAAAATAGGAAGAAAAGAAGATAAATCGACCAGCTAACGTACCAGAAGGAGTGAAGAACGCGAGAGAACCAACATAACGTCAAAGGAGCACTCCTCCTCGCACCGGTTGGTGCGTGGCATCTCTATGAGGGAAGCAATCATTGACATTTCGTTTGAGTATTATTTCCATAATATTAATCATTCTTTTTTTTGCGATAATTTTAGAACTTATAAGTTGTTAATATACCTTTCAGCTATGGCGATGCGCATCGATGTGGTTGGTAGTTTTGGTAAGTTATTTTATAAAATTGATTATTAACCCTTGTCCAAAGCGAAAATTTTGTATTGGAAATATTGAACTGAATCGTTATAAGTTTTGATAAGATTGTTTAATAACCATTGTTCACTGTGAACATTTTGGCTTTGCAATATTGAATTAAATCATTGCAAGATTTTGATAAAATTGATTAATAACCATTGTTCCTTTTGAACATTTTGGTTTCGAAATATTGAAGTAAATCGTTATAAGTTTTTGATAAGATTGATTACTACCCATTGTTCTCTTTTTGGAAAATTTTGGTTTTGAAATATGGAATTAAAACATTATAACACCTCCGTTGAAAAGTACAGAAAAGAAATGTGTTCTTATTAAAAGGTAAAACACTGGTAAGACTTCCTGTGGAGGGCGGAGAGGGGAGGTAGAAACAAGGTGGTCAGGGCATGGATTAAATTAGTCAAAAGTTTTCAAAATTTCATGGTAAGCATGTTTTATTTAAAATAATGGAATATTGTAGCGAGGCAAGAACCTATCACGTATCTGAATACCTTATATTTGGACACCCCCCATCCGACGACCCAGGCCGGAAAACATGCGAAAAAATGGTAAAAATTAAACAACAACATCCGTGCATAGGTTGAATTCTCGAAACGTTACAAGTACTGCGCCGATAATGACGCCTACCTCGATTGTGATTTGTCGGCAACATTGTCTGATCCATCAAAGCTAGCCGAAGGAACAGTTAATACTCAAGATAATTAAATTACTACTTAAATTAATACTTACTGTAAACTCCAAATTTAGCAAATATCACAAATTTATTTACGTAAAGAAGAATGTGAGCGTGTGTGTGTACATTTACGAATCAAATAACTTCTAGTTTGTAATTTATGTTATCATTAAAAGAAATAAGTAAATAAATAAATTGATATTTGTTACATTTTCAAATTTTCGTTTAATTTGCTTTTTGTATAAGATAAGGAAAATTTATTTAATCAGAGAATAATCCTACAAGCGTTGTGCGCAAAAAACTTTCTGGCCAAATATAAACAACTTGACTTGGTCGCTTTTTATGATTTATTAACACATTTTCGCAGTTGTTTGGAATTTCTATACAAATTATTGAGAATATATACGTTTAATCTCGCATCGATGGCTTTTCTACAAAGACCTGTTGAGAATTATTGAGAACGAATATGCGCTTATTCCTTAAAGTCGCACAATACATGCAAAATTATTGAGAATTGTAAACAAACGTATTCAAACATTCTCAGTTGTACGGAATTTTTATTTTCTCAGTTGTATGGAATTCTTATCATTGAGATTATATACCCTTAATCTTGTCAAAAGCCTAAATAGGAATGAGTAAACACGTTAATTTCTCGGTTATATGTCAAGTACCCCGATTATTTGATATGATCAAACGATGAATACAGTTTTGTTTGTCCATTTGCGCTCATATCGTTTCCAGAAAACGAAAAACGAAGCAAGAGAAATAAACGCACGAAGTTGTATTGAAACCAAAAACAGTTGCAACTGTGATGGCACGGTTTGCCTTCTTCAGGGAAGAACAAGGAAAGCCACAGAAGCAACTTACTGGAATATATATTGTTCGTACTCTTAACAGGGAAAAGCTGGAGGGAGCCATTAGGTAAAAATGTTACCTCATTCTAAGATAATTATAACATTATATAGGAATATTTATAAATTGGTTGTTTATTCGCAATAACAGGAATTTTAAATTATATGAGCAAGAACAAGAATTGTAAAAATTGTGTGAGCAAGAACAAGGATTTTTATTATCAAATTAAACAACGCCCTCGCTAAATTCCCTGTTGAAAGGCAAAGCACAGAGTCGCTTATAATAAATAAATGGTTAAAAGCCCAACTTAACAACTTAAACGGTAACGCCAATCAGCTATGTTAAATGCCCAATTTAACAGGAAACAAAGATTCAATTCTGTTAAACACAGATTCAATTCTGTTCAAATGCAGGCCACATCATTCTTTAGAGAGTAAATAAATGAGCGAACTTCGAATTTTGTTACTCTCTATTTCCTTCGCTAACAACTCCTTAATTGAAATTAATAAAGACTTATGGTACAATGATGTATTGTAATAAAACCTTTAGAATACGTATTCTATGCTTTTCGTTTTTTTTTGACAAAGCGCATAGTATTCACAAAAAGGTTGAATGCCCAACTAGCAACTTGAATTGCCAGATCGTTTAATTTGCAAAGCCGCCAACTTTATAAGTGAAAAGATCTGTTAAGGCAGCTTTATAAGTGAAAAAATCTGTTAAATGCAGCTTTATATGTGAAAAAATCTGTTTTAAACATATTCATTGCAAAATGAAAAATAATAATTGCCGTCGGCAGTTCATTGCAAAATGAAAATTGCCGTCGGCATTTATAATAAATCAAATCAAATGAGCTACGCCCATAATTGATGACTCAATTCGGGTGGTAATGGACGCGTTGCTGGCATTAAAATCTCTTCATAAAATTTTTCATTTCTTTGGTTAAGGATTTTATTTGTTCTGCAAAAATATATAACTAACTATATTGAAAAAGACGTTTACCAAAGCTTTCTAGATTTCTAGATGCTAGAAAATTTCGGTTAAAATCTTTCTAAAAAACTTTTTGCATTACAACTTAAGTTACCTCAATAAAAATGAAACAACGACTTATTAAATTTTTTTCAATTTCAATTTATTTATATAAAAAATTTACATTTTTTTACAATATGAAGTAAAATTCCAAATTAATAATAATAATAATTTTACAAGTTAGCCTAAAATTTGACCGCCATAATTTTTTTTTTTATTATCACATTAAACAAAACAGTAGCTAAATTTTCTGCTATTTGCAGAACGAACGTAATACTCTATGCTAATTTGCAAAGCCGTCGGCAAAAGGATCTTAATAGTCCTAGGATTCTAGTCCTAGTTAGGATCCTAATGAGTCCTTCGGTTTTACGCACTCTATTGTGTTTGTGCATTATGACCCCTCCACTGCAGTTCCAATATTCCAATGGATTTGATTGATTCAGTACTAATTATTCTTATACAAAGTCAAGTAGTGTTATGCGCAGGCGGAGGTATGCTCTTTTTCGCCTAAAGACTTCCTCAGCTTTTTTAGTGAATTGCTTAAAGAAATTGGGTCAAACTGGTATGAGAAAAAAAATGGAGCAAGAAGACAAAATCTGAAATAAAATTTTAGATTTTCAAGTCGTCGTTATAGTTTTTCTTTCTTTTCAAGTTTTCTTTCATTTTTTCCTTTTTTGCTTGGGATATTTTTAGGTTTAAACTATTAGCAGAGTGAACTTAAGTCTAAGACAGATTTGATTTCAATAAATGCAAATTCAAACATTCCCGATCATGAAAAATTACTGTGCAGTAGACCCCATCGAAGATATTTCTACTAACAAAAACTGATATTTTCATCTGGTAATACCGCATAAAAGTTTAAATTTTTAATAATACAAATAAAGGAGGTAACAAACGTAGATACAGAATGCTTAAGGAGGAAAATATAAAATTACTTCGGACTTAAGCTTCATCACTGAATTGATCATGACTTAAAAAATTCCTCCCTCAGTTTTAATTTTGAGCACTTTTTAATGCCTCCTTGTTAGTTTGAAATGCGGCAGTTAAATTACATTAAATATATTAATTAAATTTTGGAACATTCTACAATCAGCTTCAGAACAGAATATCAATTCAATATTTTACTTTATTAATACTACTAAGCTTATTATCTAATATCCATTTATTTAAATTAGAGCCGATAACATAGATTTAAAAAATGCACTCTTAACATTTTAATATAGACAGCATGGTAAAATTGATTATTGTATCCCATTTCTTTTTTAATTAAAAGGTATAATTGTAAAATAATTTACATTAAAAAAAAAATGATAATTTTCCGTCTCGTTCTTACAGTACTTTTTTTCAAATAACTTGTTTGTTATATTTCATGTATCTATTAAGGTTTTATAAAAAAAATGGAGAGATGCATTTGTCATTTTTTTTCTTCTGGCAACACGCAAGAAAAAACAAAAACAAAAGAAGTAAAAAAACAAATAATAAAAAGAGAAAACATTCCATAGAATCGTATTGTTTTGAAAATTGTAAATAGTTGTGTTTAATTGAGAAGATAGGTTTTATACATATATGTAACAACTCTAAAATAACATTCGTAAGTATAAAAATTTTTTTTGAAAACAAAAGAGAATGAATTTTTACCATAAATAATTGACGAATATTTTTCTTTATTTGCATCGTATGCTTTGTGTACAATGTTTGCATTCTATTTTCTTTGTGCTTTGATTTAAATAAGAAAACGCAAATTATTATTCCGTATATTACAGTGATTACAGTGTCTCTTGTAAAACTAATACGTTTATGTACGTCGAAAGTGGCATTGTGACTTCTTTTGACTTGTGGTCTTGGCCATAGCCCTTATCGTATGTAGGTAGAGTGATAAAAACTTGTTGATTTCTTAAATGTTTAGTGAGTGCAGCAATACGTATGCAATCGATATTTTATTTTATTTAAAGCTGCTATATGTGAGGTAGGACTTGAGAAAAAGATCGCGGATATTTTTGAATTGCCACACGCGTTGTCATGGTTTAAAAGGTTTTTTTTTCGTGAATATATGGCAAAAATTACCGTTATATATCATTAAAAAACTATTAACTCGAGTTTTAAAAGTTTCAAAGAATAAATGTGGATTAAGTGATAATTGGGAGTATACGATATTGGTTGGGTACGTCTTCAACTTATATAGCATAGTTGTAAGGTGAAAGAGTGCAGAACCGAAAATAATGATTTCTTCAAATACTAATTCACCCGAACCTCAGATTACCGAAAGGTTCGTTTCACTTTAAAAGAGCTATCCCGCTGTAAAGTTTTATAAAGCTACCTGAGGTCGTGTACAAACTATGTAGATATTTTACATTAAATTACAAAGAGGGGTATAGAATTGAAGATAAGAACGACGGACGGTTTCTGAGAAACGATAAATACTACAAATGCATCACTTAAATACTCATGCTGATCTTTCAATTATACCATTTCATCTATTCATAATCTCATCCATATATGTATGGAATATATGTATTCGTGTAGTGCGTGTACAAAATATTTATTTCTTCATACAAAATTGGCCGGCTAGTAATTACAGTATTTGCCAATATTTACAAAAAAAAGGTCGAGTCTCAGATATCGGAAAATCTAGGATTTAAAAAAAAAAGTTAAGAGAGCATTCATTTAAAATCTCTATGCGATCTTAAATCCTTATATATATATACACATATACTTTCGTATTTGTTTTCGGAACGTTTATAACTTTTTTCTTCTTGAAGAAGCCAATATGTTATGCACATAAGATTCCGTACAGACTTTTGAATGAGTCACCAATAGAAATCTTTTATTATAAAAAGTTGTAAATGGTTGTTCGTCCCAAATTTCTATCAGCTATCATAGAAAACGTACATAACATGATAATATTTCAAGTTGTTGGTGTTTTCATTTCCAGGCAACTTTGTCGTACTTTGCACGCAGAAAACAACAATTAGAGAAAAACCTTCTATCCCACAAAAGCAATAATTACTTTAGATGGTCAAGCAGACTTGAAATTTCCTGGTCATACGCACCAAGATAAGACGGCATCAACAAAGTCATCCTAGTTAGACAAATCGAATGAGTAACAAGCAAAACGGATCTCAGCAAATACGGTCCACATTTAACGTCTGATTGATATTTTTGTTGTGTTGTTTTTATATCACAAAGCACGAAATCTCGTTCAACGCTATCAGCGTAGAAATTGATGTTGTTTTCTACGAATGCGTTTTTATTATAGAACGCAACGACCTCAAACACACGAACAATAGCATTTATATAAAGCTAATAATAAATGTGGAGAGAAATATTGTAAAGTTAATAGTCTTGAAAACGATTTCCGTTATTTGCATATTACGCCTACAGGTATCCAACAACAAAATATTAAAAATGGTCGATGATCGTTTACCTATAATAGAGAACGAACAAAATGTTGAGACACCTAATCGACGAGGTCCTCAAGATAATGAGTTGGACTTTGAACCTGTCGGGTGCACCTCAGCCTGCTGTAATCCAACAAGCAGTCTTCATCGTTTTTTGGCGTTGATTTTTATGTGCCTGCTGGGTTTCGGTAAGTAAAAAAGCGAAACTAATTATTAAAACAGAGCAGTAATGATAAGAGATGTCATTGTTATTTACCGCCAAATTAATCTTGTAATTGTTTTCGTTTTCTTCTTTTTTTTTTTTTTTGTTGTTGTTGACACTGTGTCAACAATGCGTGCCTAAATTTGCTATTATTATTATTATTATTATTAACTATTCAATCAGAGTAAATTACGTACATTACATCATATTGCAACTAATTATAAATTATTTATAATTATAAAAGCATTAGATAAATTAAAGTTCAAAAGCAAACAAAGAAACACTTAAATCCTAGTTGTCCAAGCATCCCTCCCTCCTCTTCCCTTCATGTTTATTCAATGCGATAAATTCGTACACATTCTCTAATAGTTACTAATTCTGTGTGAAAGACATCAATTTCAAAATCAGAATACAACATTGTTTAAAGTTGTCAGTTGTTGCAGAATATGAAAGTTGGATATTCTGCTTTTTAAACTATAATATTCTGCTAGACTTTTAATTCATAAAATTTTCTTGGGTGACCCTGTATAAAAATGATGATGAGAAAGGACGTTTCATGGAACATTCCTTCCAATAATCTGGCAAATGGCATTGATAAGGACAATGAGATTATTTAAAAATTGATAAAAGCTAAGTTGGAAGCCTGCAAGCCACGTAAATATGTAATGAGTTGTGTGTTAACAAATTTTTACTGCACAGTAAAGGTTTTTATTAATATTTCGATAAAGAGTAAAGACCTGCAAATAGAAATAAAGTTAAACTTTCGTCATACATTGTTTATTGTACAGTATATGTCTTATTTTTAGTAGCGTTAGCAAGGAAAACGAATAAGAATTCTGTGTGAGTTCGTTATCATTTTTAGTGTTTCTAAAAGTGTCATGCCCTTATTATTGCGTTCAGATTTGATGAATCATCTTAAAAGCTATCATTACTAATTAGGTAATCATGAGAAAAGGAACGTGCGTAAGAAAGCTTAGGTTTTTGGCCATCAACATCATAAAATACAATTTATGTACTTGGTACTTCTTCTTTACAATTTTTCCATGGAAGATTGTGTTGCATAGATTTCATTCGTAGAAGCATTTGTTATGATTTCATAGATTAAGGATAATAAAATATTTGATTTTATAGTCGGATTCGTTCATCTAAAACGTAAAAAAGTGTGAAAATGCTCTATGCATGTGTATGGGTATATATTAATGCATAGCCGTATCTGTGTACAAAGTGGATAAAGTGAACCGAAAATGCAATCGAAAATGCAACTATCTTATTTTCATAGATTGCGAACAACCAGGTAAAGATGATTACTCAATTAAAAAGAAGAAACACTTTGGGCCGTTTATCCTTTAAAATTCAGGCATATTTTTCTTAAATTTTAGTTATGTGGCGTTTCGGTCGGCGACGTTATGCCACTTTTCGAATGCATCAGTGCAAAATTTCGGGATTCGAGAAAGCACATCTGAATTTTCACAGGCTGCTTTTGCTCCATTAACCCAGTTTTGCAGAAAGCAAGGCAAATGGTAGCCGAAAGCAGGATTTGGACGATGTGATAGATTTTTCAAACCATTTTTTCCATCCAACCCGACTTTTGTCGAGCTATTAAAAATGTATGCGTTGTAGCATAGGATGATGACGACTTTTGATTCAAGATTGTTGTTTGTTAAATATTTAGTTCCATGTTGGTGTGAAAAAGAGAAATTTTCTGCTCTTTATCGTATATATATAAATATATATATGTATATAGTTAAGCTACGATAAAAATATATTGTAGATTAGCATTCATTCCTTACTTCATGAATGAGGATATACCCGTATTAGGAAGCACTTGTCGTTTAGTGCGATGAGTTTGGTTTTCAGAAAGCCATCAAAGGTAGTTGCTTTTACTTTACGCTTCGCCGCGGTCTTACACTCTAACAGATCGTTTTAGCCTCCAAGGGAAGCGTCAAAAGCACATCTCACAGACACACAGGCTCACAGCTTAATCGATTCAGAATTTCACTCCGATCAAGAGGATATGGACTTTATAAAGTCTCTGCTTTTCTTTTGGATATAATGCATGTTTGCGATGGCTTAGGGGTTCACTTGCAATTTGGTCTTGTATCGGTTGTAGGTGTGGCTCTATGCTAATTGTGTACATGCTTTTTTTTTTTTTTTTCTTTTTTTCCTCCTTATTTGTTTTATTATACTTATACTAAGTTTTATTATTAATTAATTTTAAGATTTACTTAAGAGTCAATTGAACTCGACTGCCATTTTGTTTTAGTTGAGTTTCTTGTATAAGTGGAATAAATAAATAAATAAAAATAAATAAATAATGAACATTAAGATAAACTGAGTATACCCCCATCCTTCGGTGTGGTAGATATAAAAAAAAAAATTAAAAAGGAAAAAGTCATTACAAAAAAAGTAATATCTTTGGACTAAAAACTATTAGTGCCGTTCAAGCCATGCAAAGAAGCTGAGACATATGCCTTTCTAGTAATTGAAACGATTTCATGGAAAAGTATTTTTCATATTCGCTAACATTTTCACCTCTATCTTATTTATAGGTTCATATTTCTGCTACGATAATCCCGGCGCTTTGCAAGACGTTTTTAAAAAAGAATTAAACATCACTACGACGCAGTTCACATTAATTTATTCAATATATTCCTGGCCTAATGTTGTGCTATGCTTCTTGGGCGGTTTCCTAATTGATCGCGTCTTTGGCATACGTTTAGGGACTATCATCTATTTATTTATTTTACTCGTCGGACAATTACTCTTTGCCAGCGGTGGAATTCTGAAGACCTTTTGGCTTATGATCGTAGGTCGTTTTATATTTGGTATCGGAGCGGAGTCTCTAGCTGTGGCACAAAACAATTATGCCGTGCTATGGTTCAAAGGTAAAGAACTTAATATGGTATTCGGTCTGCAATTGTCGGTAGCACGTTTGGGTAGCACCGTAAATTTCTGGGTTATGCAGCCCATGTATAATTATGTAAAAACTTATTATCCGCATAATACGATCGGGGTTGTGTTGCTTTTAGCAGCAGGCACATGTGTTTTGTCGCTGTTATGTGCTTTAATATTAGGTAAGTGTGTAAAACTGTGTGTAAAATTTTATATGTCATTAACATAAATAACCTCTAAGGATGGATGGATAAACGAGCTGAACGCGTATTGCATCGCAATCTTAATCCCGGCGGCGAAATAGCTAAGCTAAGTGATATCACCACATTTAAAATAACCTTCTGGATGGTATCTGTAATTTGTGTGGCCTACTATGTATGCGTTTTTCCTTTTATTGCATTGGGCAAGTAAGTTGGCGTGTGCGTTCTGCAATGATTGAGTTTTACTTATTATTGCCCCTTCAGAGGATTTTTTATGGAAAAATTCCATTTGTCGCCTGAGGAAGCCAATAGTGTTAACTCCATTCTATATCTAATATCTGCGATTGCATCTCCTTTATTTGGTTTTATTATTGATAAGACTGGCCGCAATGTAGGCTGGATATTTGTAGCCACCTCTGCAACTATGGGCGCTCACTCGCTATTGGCCTTTACAATGCTGAATCCCTACGTGGGCATGACCCTTATGGGGCTATCTTATTCGATGCTAGCGGCTAGCTTATGGCCTTTAGTAGCTTTAATTATACCGGAATATCAACTAGGCACTGCCTATGGATTGTAAGTGTAGAATATTGTTTCAGTGCGTGCTTATTGATTATTCTCTTTTTATTTTAGTTGCCAATCTGTACAGAATTTAGGTTTAGCTGTTGTAACAATATTGTCCGGCTTAATTGTGGATAAAAGTCATGGAGATTATATATGGCTGGAATTATTTTATTTAGGTTGGCTAACAAGTAAGTATCGTCAACTTATAATATATATTCCCTTTAAAACTTATTTTAAATATTTAGTTGCCTTTCTCGCCACTACTGTAATATATGTTTACGATCGTAAAACTAAAGGGAATCTCAACATGACACCTGCCCAAAGAATTGAATACGCAAACGCAATGTATGTCAAATTCTAAAGAAATCACATTAAAAGTACTTATATTGAATAAACTTATGTTCATAAATTCTTTATTTTTCTCTTCCATTTATTTGCTTTTTTTTGTGCCTAGGGCTGCAACTCTAACAAGTGATGGAGATAATGCTGGTAGTACGAATGAATACGCCAGTGATCAGGAGCCGTTGTTAAGTAACTAATAATATTTGTTTGTGTCGCAAGTTCTCAAGAGATCAATAATTAATTTCTTTATGCAATTCGCTGTTGTCAGATATTGCCCTTCATTTCCTATTATTTGATGTGTATTTTTAAAGCTTTATAACATAAAACTATTTTAGGTTTGCACAACGGATCATATTTTAAGATATTCATCGCTGTAGTGCAGCACTTGCTATTTTATATTTTGTAATCTCTTTCGTTACAGTTCGTGAAAGAAATAAAAAAAATTTTGTAATTTAGAATTTTGCGAAAACTACAATCTCCACTGTGGGTCGATCTCCCATTCTAAAACTATAATTTTTACATTCTATAAGCAGTCAAATCTGAAAAGGTTAATTGCTTTATCATTGTTATTAAGCTTTTATTGTTCGAAAATAAATCGTTAGAAAAAGTAACTAAATTAAGGCTTTTTTTATTTGCTATTATCGTTGTCATTGAGTATTAACTAGCTTTGCAAAGCAGTGGATTGGGAATAAGTTTCAAAAATCCATAAGATAAATATGTTTGTTATCGGGAAGCGATTTCAAACCTTGTAACCGAGGAAACATAGCCACCTTTTTCTCTATTTGGGTACGGTTATGAAACTTGAAGCAGCCGTTTATACCCTACACCACTTGTATGTCAAATTTCAGCTTTTAATTTGAGCTTTCGCTGCTACAAGGCTAATCCGTAAACGAAATGACAGTACTGTAGCGATTGATATTCGGAGCACACTTAAAGTGATATCTGATTCGTCTTTGTACACATTTTTGTTTATTTATTAATAGCCTTGAAAATATGTCTAGTCATTTTCTTGATGACATCCTCATGGCATGCTTTGTTAGTAAAACTAAAAATGCCTCTTCTGTTAGCATGCTGCATGACTTTAACATACCAATAATGTTGAATGCTGCCTCCACCTTCAAGCATAGCCTCTACGTATGCGCTTTGCACCGGCATTGATTTGAAATTGTGTACAACCGTCTGTTCTACAATCTCTTTAAATCAACCCTTTACCATAATCCGATAAATGTAGATACGTGTAGATACGCCTATTCTATGTGTTTATGGTAGTGGCTGCCCGAGATTCGTTCGAAGGCGAATATAATTGCTTCATTTGCATATTTTACTTTCAGGGCACTATGGAAAAAACGGTACATTTCCGTTCGGTCACAAAGCAGGCTATGAGCCTGCATAAGTATCTATGTAAATACACCCAAGTAAAATTACTATAAATACAATAATGTAACAAGCGAGAAAAAGAAAAATACAAAAAGAATAAAGAACGGCAACCTAAAAATGAATAGTAGCAATGTCGCGCTAAAAGTGAAAGTAGTACTCCTCAACATATTCTCAATGCTATATCTGGTGAATGGCCAGTTTCCGAAAGAGCCCTTTTTTGCACTGCCAAGGAGTTATTAAAGTCAAGATGATAAATCCTTCCTTTTTCAGGAAATTATATCTCTCACTGACACTGTCACTTGCAGCTATGCTTTTTGCTATCAAAAACTTCGTCATATTTTTGATAAGTTAGATTCAATTCCCCCCTTGAATTTCGTTACCAGCAAATGCAAAGTCTTCATGAACATTCTCGAACCGATCTCTACCTCAAAACAAAATGTCAACTTCTCTTGTATAAGGTTGTTATGCCAAGAAAAGCTCCTTTTTTATTACAACAACGGATATGATATATATGCCACTGACGGTTCCGTCGGACGTAATGTATCTGGCTTCTCGGTCGTGAAACATCTATCTGAAACAATACTTCGAGTCAAAGTGGAAGAGGAACTTTGCTATTTCCGATGGTATCAGACGTTTTGTTATTTTTTCCGACAGCAGGTCAGCTCTACTTCTAATAAATAAAAGAGATGCAGAAAATCAATATGGGTTTGACATTCACAAGACGTTGCACGAATCTCAAGTGGATGAGTGTCACCTCGTTTGGGTACCTGGCCACTGCGGCTTTTTTTTAAATGTAAAAGCCGACTTTCATGCAGGGAGAGCTCGTGTTGATGGGACAATTTTGTCCTTCAAATATACTCCCAATGAAGCAATTCGGGCAATTCGCAGCCACATCCTTCAACAGCTAAACGATGAATTTAAAGTAATCGCGCGCGTTAAATCCAATCGTCTTTTCTATAAATTAAATTCCACATTTCAATTCAAACCCTTCTCTGTATCTTCCTTTAATTCTTGGGAAATCAAAATTCTTTATAGACTCATGAGTGGTCACACTTATGACAAAGTTTATTTAAAAATGATTCGCGCTATACCATGTGATGTTTGTGAAGTTTGCAATGTTTTTTGAGTCTGCTGAGCATCTAATCTTCAGATGTCACAGGCTTGATGGCATTAGAGATTCCTTTAGCTTCTTCAAGTTATATGGATGTCTCCTCGATCTCTTTGCAGCAAAAAATGTACGTCATCTCGGGGAACTAACTTGCTTTATTAGAAAAGCTAATTTATTCTTTTAGAATTTTTTTTTTTCCTCTTTCCTTTTTTTTCTTTCGTGTTTGCGTTTAATAATCCTCTATTACCATAGCATTGCTTTTCGTTTTCAGCCAAAGTTTGTAACACTGTCTGACTTTCAAGAACTCAACAAGCGCGCTTGCACACACACACACAATTACATTTAACATGCTCACTCCAGTTATTACGGCCGCTCTTTTTTTTTGTTTGTTACGTTTTATACATAATCCTGACTAAAAATTACAACAATTTATTATTTGGACATATAAGCCACAAATATATTGGCTTAGCCCATCTCTGTTCAACATACAAAAAAAAAAAAAAAAAAAAAAAAAAAAAAAAAAAAAAAAAAAAAAAAGTGAAAGTAAAGTCGTTCGGAAAAATCTAAAGTTTCATACTAAGAAAAATTTTTCTGTTCATTGATTTGGCTTAGTGCAAGGGCTGCAAGTGGACTGGATCGCACTTTTACAATAGCCTGCCATAAGGCGTATTTAAACAATCATATATTGGAAAAGGAGCTCAATATTTTGAACAGGGTAACATTTTATGTTCTCGCGGCATATGACTTCTTAACTGTTGTTCCAGTCGATGGACAAAGGTCAACGCTTTTTCGCAAGATGGACATTTCTAATCTTTCAAATTATCAAGTTGGTCATGCGCCGAATTTAATTGTTGATAATATTGTTCTTCGGTATATGTAATCTCAAGCTGCAATATATCTTTTTGATATATATATATAATTAGTGTATGAATAGCACCCTTAGAGATTTCGTAGTGCGTGTTGCAGTACGTTTCTCTTTTCAGTGTCGATTTTCCTCACGAGAATCTTGAAAGAACTTGCTCACTTACGTCAAATTTTAGTTTATGCTCATATTTCACTGTTCAATATTTGATAAAAACCCCATAAAAAATAAAATCCGCCCCATTAAATTTTATATTTATCTTAATTAATTAATAATTAATTTAAAATTAAACTTAGACTGTGACTAGATCAAATGAGAGATCCTGGTTATATACTACTTAGCTCGGATGCATATTATTCCATACTTTGATAAGTTCAAGAAGCGCAACGTCATTTTGACCCGTGTCTGTCGTAGTTGCCGTTATTTGCCGCCAGTTCGTTAGTAAAGTACTACTATGCCATACAAAAAAAAAAAAAAAGAATAATTGGAAAAATACAAGAATAAAAGAAAGTGAGAATTTATTCAAACATAATTTTTAAGTATAATTTTGGTTTATAACTTTCAAGTTAATAAATACAAATGTTTTATACAATTTGTTATTTTATTTGATGCGTCTTTCAAATCTAAGGAATTACATCGAACGATAACTAAGTTCTGGTAAGTCATTCAGCTCTACCGATTTTTATGTGTGAAAAAATAAAGTGAAATAAATTGATCAAAGAAGACAATTAAATTTGTCACATGGGAAACGCATAATCACATAAGACGTTGTCAAAAAATCTATGATAGCCGTCCTTTGTGTACGCATCTGTGGCGGCATCACAGCGCACGTTGCCATCATCGATGATCGTTTAAATGACTTGCAAATAGATAAGCGTGGATTTACAAGAATTTTTGAAAATTTTATTTACATTTGAAATTGTCTTCTAACCTAGCTATTAATGTGTGTTCCTATGTAGTAATATATTCGTGGGTCTTTTGTTTTCTAATTTACAACACGCAAAGTAAAGCCAGCATATGTAGTCTACTTGCGAGTTAAAGGAAGCATACAGATAAAAACTGAAAGGCATTTGTTGCAACTCTTCCTTATTAATTTAACATTTGGCATCGGTATATATATATATATATATATATATATATATATATATATTTGTTTTTTTATTATTATTTTTATTTTTTTTGACTAATAGGTCTCTACATCCAAAGTTCCGAAGCATTTGTTTGCACATTTTTTTTCGACTTGAATAAATATTTCATATCTCATTTATGGAAGTAAAAGACTAAAAAATAGTGCCAAACCACGCAAAGTTAAAGACCTTTACAACCATAACTAAAAAGCAAATATTATCCAAGAAAGTTGAAAAAAAGAAACAAAAAAGAAAAAATCAGAAAAATTAGAATTGAAAACTTTAGTTAAAATTAAAATAGAAAATTGATTAATTGATTATTAACACAAATACGTACTTCTTACCATACGTTATATAATCGCTTTTATAAAAGGTACGAAGTTTGCGAGCATATTCATTTATTTCATACCATTTTACTTTCACTGTTTTCTATGAATAATTTTGTATTGTTACAGTGCCTATTGCTTGCTTCGCAACACAACCGTTTCATATCGAAATTCGAGTTTAGTCGTTATAATATCATACAATACTACTGAGCGTGGAACCGGTTCGTCGATTAGACAGGAGGCTTCTAGAATTTATTAGAAAATGAATGCATATTTTTGATACATTTATATAAAAAAGATTATATATTATATTTCAAGCAAAGCACTTGCATAAGTTATTGTATGGAAAGAATTATCATTTTATTTTTGAAAATAGGGTAAAATCGAATGCCACGCCTATAAAAATTGTATAAAACTATTGAGGAGAC
>NW_023998464.1:7023516-7088413 GCF_014805625.2 Glossina fuscipes | reverse complement strand
AAAAGATTATATATTATATTTCAAGCACTTGTATGAATATATGGAAAAAATTATCATCAAATTTTTCAATTTTTCAAAATAATCCCAGTTTATATATTACTAAGATAATATCCTTATATACTACGAGCTTTTGGTTTTTCCATTCCTTTGCCGCTACATATATAGTCTTCGGTTTGGGCCAACAGCAGCGATTTAGCGATTTAGGTGGTGCTTGCAAATGTTCTTCAATGTTCTTCACCGCCATACTGTTCCACAATATGTTCTTTCGTCTGAAAAAAAATAAAATATATTATTGCACGGTTGTAATTGAGATCTCTAAATACTTTACGAGTTTTTATATCTTTAAACAATTTGATGCAAGGTTATAAATTCAGCGGCTAAAACATTTTACATGTCGGGGGGCAGATCAATGTCCCAATTGTATTCCGCGGACCCAACGGGGCTGCTATGGGCAGCTCAACATTCTCAATATTTTGCTTTTGGGTGTTGCAAACATTATACATCATTAAGTAAGTATCATGGGCAATCAGTGAATCGAATAATTTTTGTTCCTTTTATGTCTGAAAAAAGACTGTCAAATTCAATACGTTGAAGTGTAAATAAGCAACTATTACCTCAGCTTAATATAATTATACAATGCAGGCATTGCAATTATGTATTACTTAATACAGACGCAACCGACAGCATCATCTTCGTTTTCAGCAAAAGTACGTAAAGTATGTATCATATCCTCACTACTTCTGCTGCACTAAATAGTTTAACAGTTGTTGTACCTGTTTCTCTTTTTCGTCGTTATTTCTTGTTGCTATTGTTGTTGTTGCCGTTTTCGTCGTCGACGATGATGGATCGGATGGTTCGTTTTCACAAGACCTCATTTCTTGGCAACTGTCTTTTTGATGCCGTGCTTTACAGTTTTTAATGAATGCAATTTTTTTCTGCAGGTTTTGTATGTCTCTGAAATTTTACGAAAATCGAAAAATTCGAATTACCGAATCAAAATCAAGTTGGAATATTCATTTTAAGTGATTTAATTGAAAACTCATTAAGTTTGCA
The DNA here is from genome assembly GCF_014805625.2 of Glossina fuscipes. Lineage (NCBI taxonomy): Eukaryota > Metazoa > Arthropoda > Insecta > Diptera > Glossinidae > Glossina > Glossina fuscipes. The sequence goes on along the minus strand of NW_023998464.1, from coordinate 7,087,360 downwards.
CTTCGTCAGCATATATTAATAATTTAATAACTCAGCACGGTCGGGTAGCTAATTTATATGCTGTGAAATTTGAAGAGTTCGATAAAGACGAAATACGCGGCGGCATACAATATTTGGTAAACAAATCCAAACTCAACCGGTGCCCCCAAGAGTTCGTAATCAGTCTAGGAATAAAGGAAATCAATGGTTCTAATTTAACTGATGTAGCCAAGATTTTGGACGAAATTATAACCTAAATAAAATTTGGTTTGTTTTTACAAAATTTATTTGTATTTGTTTTCGTTATACTTTTGATTGCACCTTAAAACCGGTACAAAGTTCTTAGAAATAGTAAAAACAACTTGTTGAAATTACTCAAAGAGAGCAAAGTCTAAATCATCATCAGACTCTTCAGGCTCGGATTCCTTTTTCTCCTCCCTCTTGGGTTCAGCAGGGGGAGCAGATTCTCCGCAGATTTAACGCATTATTTTGAAAAACTGTTATATAAATAATGGACGTATAGTGTCCTTTATCCACTATGATGTTTCTACTTCTTTTTAGCATAGACGTGATGGATATGAAAGGTTCGATCACAGACGAATATCATTTTTTTACTGGCTTTATTTTTGCGGATTATTTTATTTTTAATTTTTATACGCTTACTCTCTAATGGGCGCAATTTTTATACATGCGACAGCTGTTAATAAACAAACTCATTTTCAATTATTGAGAAGTATAAACAAGCATATTTTACCGATTACCGCGAACAGTTGATGTGGCGTGGTATAAATGTAAAGTAGAACTATACATCCCAAATCCTATGAGGTGTAAAAATTGCCAACGCCTGGGTCATACGGCAAAAAGATGCACTAATGCTGCATCTTGTGCTAACTGTGGTCATCCTCCACATACTGAAAGCTGTACCCGTAGTTTCTGCATAAATTGCAATGATCAACACTCAGCGTTAGACAAACAATGCCCACGTTTTGTACAGATGCGTGAAATATTAAAAATCAAAACAGAAAATTACTGTAGCATGGGCGAAGCGCGACGCACATACCGGGAAAGAAATCCATCTGTAGCCCATGGAATTGGCAAAAGTAATACCTGCGCTGCTGTTGCCTCGCAAAACAAGCCTAGGAAGCCTTTAACTGCAACTGCTTCCAATGAAAAACCTGTTCCACCATTAACCAAAGATTATATTGCGAAACCAGTTAAATTACTTGCCAAAGATAATATTGAAAAAACTAAAGCAACTGCAAATATTGAAAAAATCCAAACAACAACATATATGTTAAAATCTAATATACCAAATTCTCCAGAATCTCCAGCTCTCAACTTTACTCAACATATCACAAGTGGTAATGAACCCATTCTTTCATCCATTAATCAACCTTCAATTTCAAATTATTCACGTGTGCCCACTCGTTGCAATTCAAATTTACGCACCTAAGTACAGATTATTCTGCTGGTAAGAAAAAATTATTCACGCAAAATTCTTATAGTGACATTTTCGACGGAGACGCTGACATGTCAAGTTAACCTACTTTCCACTCCGTGCCACTACAATTAAATAAAGTTTTTAAAATTCTACAATGCAACATTAAGGGACTTCTTAACAATTTTGATGAAGTCCGTATACTCATAAGTGATATTAATCCGACCTTATATCGCTTCAAGAGATTCATTGTAGAAGCTCTTTTAATCCTATTCCACCCAAATCATATACTGGATACTTCACGAATGCTGATCAAAACTCATATTCCAAACAAGGAGTAGGTGTTTTTATAAAATCAAGTATACCTCACAAACGCATAAATTTAAGCTCAAATATACAAGCCGTAGCCATACAAATAATCTTAAACATAAAATTTACAGTGCTTTCCCTCTATATCCCACCTTCGCAATCGTTTTGTCAGCAAGAACTCTACAATTTATTCTCCGTATTCTCCCCCCCATTAATAATATGCGGCGACTTTAATAGTTGAAATATCATCTGGGGCTCAACAGTGAAAAATACTCGCGGTACTGTTTTAGAAAAGGCCTTCACTCAAAACAATGTCTGCATTTTAAATGATGGAAAACCAACGCACTTTTCAACTCATCATACATATTCACATATTGATTTAACTTGTTGCTCTCCCTCACTTCTTCCTTTGGTTTCCTGGTCTATTTCTGATGATCTGCATACTAGTGATCACTTTTCAATCATAATCGATCTTAAACTTTCATCGTCCTCTGTTGCTCCAGCAAAACAGGCCAAATTCCTCCAGGATAAAGCGGATTGGATCAACTACTCCAAACAGGTGGAGTCATTTTTGAGTTCAAAGCCATTTAACGGGAACTGCAACCATGATGCTGCTATTATGTCTAAAGCGATTCGCACGGCTGCTCATGTTTCTATTCCTCAATCCAACACCTCTTTTAAACGAGCTAGGGTTCCTTGGTGGAACAACACACTTTCATTTTTGAGGAAAAATAAGACGGATCTACGGCAACGCTTTAAGAGGTGTACTGATCAGGATCATTTGTTATTATACGAAAAGGCAAATGCTCTATTCGGGAAGGAACTACGAAAATCAAAGGCACTTAGTTTCGAACTTTTTTCGAGAGGAATTCACAGAAATACATCAATGAAAGTTGTCTGGAACAAAATAAACAGGCTCAATGGGACTTCAAATCTGAACGAAATCTCTGCCATCTGCACTCCCAATGGAACTTTAACTGATGCAGATGAGATTTCTATTTTTTTTACAACTTTTCCAGTGCTTTCATCGAAAATAAAAGGACTCCAATTTCTCTTTCAAATTGTATTGACAGATGTGCCACCTTCCTGGAAAATTACATATCTACCTTATAACTTGAAAGTTGTCTCTCCAAGTCGAAGGGGTGGACACTTGGTCTAGACCGCTTCTCCTACCAAATGATCAGTGCGCTGTCTAATTCAAGTAAAAGGAAATTACTGCACCTATATAATACGGTATTTTTGACTGGCCATATACCCTACATGTGGAAACTGACTACAGTTGTTCCAATCCCAAAGTCTAAAAATGTCTCCATCGTATCGGACTATCGCCCAATCTCTCTTTTATCTTGCCTCTCAAAGGTATTAGAAAAGATTATGGCATCTAGATTATCTTGGTTTCTTGAGTCCAAAAACCTGATTACAAAGCAACAAGTTGGTTTCAAGCGGAGTAGAGGGTGCATAGACGCTCTTCTACGTATTGATTTTTTCACGAGCAAAGCAGTTTCCGAACGAAATCACGTAACAATTCTCTCAATTGATTTCGAAAAAGCATTTGACAGAGTTGGTCTTCATGTTTTTTTAAAGCTCTTGAAATCATGGAATGTTGGACCCAAATTTTTCAACTACATCAAATCATTCATGTCGCATCGGCGGTTTAAAGTTAGAATCAACAATCATCTCTCTGATTCTTTTCCGCTAATGAATGGCGTTCCGCAAGGATCTCCTCTCTCTGTCACGCTTTTCCAGATCGCCTTCAACGAAATTAGCAAAATTCTTTGCCGTGTACCAAGAGTAGAACATTGTCTCTACGCGGACGATGTATACATTTTTACAAAAGAAAAAGACAACACGAAAGCAATCAACATCCTCGAATCTATTGCACCAGAGATCTCCACATGGGCAAGCTCGTCAGGAGCTAAAATTTCTATACAAAAATCAAAAAGCACTCAATAACGACTTACCAGTACTAAATGTGCAAACGCTCCATGTTCTCGGGCTCACGTTTTCCAACAATTATCGTTGGAAAGCACACTGTCTTCGGTTAAAAAACTCTCTTTTAACAAGGGTAAATTTCATACAGTACGTTGCTTGGAGAAGCCATGCGCACATTAACACTATTGCTTATCTTACCAAAATGCTTGTCTTAAACAAGATTGACTATGCTTTGATAATTTATGGCAACAGCTGCAAATCTAATATCAAGATCCTTAAGTCGGTTTATCACCAAACCGTTAGAGCAAGTTGTTATGCTTTTCGGACGACGCCCATGAATAATATTATAATTGAAACTGGTCTCCCAAATTTAGAAAATAGACTTTATGAGTTAAAAGCTAAAATAGTCCCCAAGCTTCTTAATTCAAACAAATCTATACTCGGTGATGACGTGAGAAGATTATTATTGCCAAGAAAATTCAAAAGTCATCATCTGCAATCGACTATTGTTTGTAGGTCGCAAAGGAATTGAGAATTCCTTTAAAAATTTTCCGTTATTTTGATGTTAAACCTCCATGGATTTTGAAATACTGCTCTTTTGACATTTGACTGTCTATGCACAAGAAAGAAGATACTCCAAACTACGTCTTCAGGAATCTAATAGCTGAAAAAACCCAAGTATTGGAGAGTACTGGTTGGAATCTTTTTTACACAGACGGCTCAAAGTCTTCTGGTCTGCCTCCTGCTTGTGCGGTGGTAGACGCTACAGGACAGGTTCTTCTCAACCAAATATTTCACGAAAGTGCTTCAACTTTCACAACCGAAGCCAGAGCTATCCTTCACGCTGCGAACTTTGCCCATAAAAACAAACTCAAAACCGTCATTGTTACCGACAGTTTGTCTGTATTACAAACTATTCGGAACCCTTCGATTTCGAGATGGAGCACCATCAACAAATTAAGGAATATAATTACTACACCCGACGGAAAAATTAAAATGTTATGGGTACCAAGTCACATCGGTTTACTGGGAAATGAGCAGGCTGATCGAGCGGCAAAGTATGCTGCTTCTGCTCCTCTAATTATGGATGATGTCGTGTAAAAGTTGGATCTTCAAAGATACATTGGAAGAAAAGTTAAAGAGAAAATTGAACAAGGAAATTTACAATACTATCATCAACACTACTCTTCCATTAACCCTCAATTAACTCTACCTTTATATCCAACAAATGTTGAGAAAACCAAGATCCAAACATTTTCGACAATTCGCCTTGGTCATACAATTGCAACTCACCAATGGATCCTGAAGAAGTCTTCTTCCCCAATCTGCAGTTGTGGACAAACTCTTACTATAAAGCACATTCTCTGCGACTGCCTCAACTTTTCCTTGGCTAGAAGTATTGCATTTGGAACGATTAACCCTTTGGACATTCTACAATCAGCTTCAGAACAGAATATCAATTCAATATATTACTTTATTAATACTACTAAGCTCATTAGTCTAAAATTAAAATAATAATAATAATATATTCTGGTAATATTTTAATATTTTAAAAGTTAACGCACACACTATGTAGTCGAACTTTGGCAGTTCAAAGAGAATTCCTTGAAATATATATTTTAAACAAACGGTAAGGACATTAAAAAAAATGAATTGATGAGGTGCACAATCTTGATTCTATTGACTTTGCTTAAAGTTAAAATTGATAGGATTGGGTAAACTATGGTGCTATTAAAAGAAATATTAAACTATCATGGAAAAAGATTATCTTATGGATAAAGCTTATATCTATAAACAGCGAAATCTTCGACATTTCTCTGGTATCATATCGGTTTCTAGCCAAGAACCGTTTCAAAGGCAAGGTTCATTTTTCGAATGGGTTCCCTTCTTGCGGCATATTCATATATGAAACATTTACAGACAGTTAGCACGTTTTTTTCAGACTGATCCGCAGTATTTTTTTTTCAGACTCATCTGATTAAGGGAGCAATTGAAGCTTCAATTCATGCAGTTTTGCGCAATGGAAAGCTGAACGCAACTTCTTGTTCTGAAGAGAAAGGGTTTTTTTTCATTACTCAGAAATTATGCAAGGTGAACATAGATAGACAGAATATTTAATGTACATTTCTCAAATAACCACATATTACCTGCCTAAAAATTCTGTATCAATTAAAAAAGTATGATGGATGGCACGATCTGGTGGATTAATTCTTCTTATTAATACCAGCGATATGGTTATTAAATAAAAGGCGTTGGAGGGTAGAAGACGATTGGCTAAGTGTGTTCATTTTAAACTAATTATGGTGGATGTCGCGGCGTGGCAACGTACTGATTGATATTCAAACGAAGTAGTTTACTCATAGGGGTGCGTTTACATATACATTGTCGTACTTTTAACATCTTTTCTACTTTCATTGTAATTAGGTTAAGCTTTTTGTTGTACATATTGCGTAATTTAACTGAATCTTCAAGGTATTCATAAATAAATAAATAGAACCGGGCGGAGGATAGGCTGTATGGATGTGGCTACATGCACCAAACGAAATTTCCGGACACGGAGTTTAAAATGCTACTCAGCACGATTCCTTCACCCGCGACAAAGGAGATGCGGAGATATTAGATAAAATATGAAAAATGCCCAGGAGATCGGCCTTGATATAAAAGCGATGGTCTGTGACAGAGTCGGCCATAATAGAGTAACATTACAAAATTTTCATAACGGCGCATACACAGGGAGACAACCGGATGGCAGCGACAGACGTGTCGTACTGATGTACGACCACATACTTGCTGGACGCGCACTTACAAAAATTGAGATACCACCAGCTATACGACGCTTCTATTACGATGATATTAGCGCAAAGAAACACGCACAGTTCGAAATTCTGGGCGAGGAGAAGCGCAAAGCCATCAATTGCCGCACCGCGGAATTTCGCAGAGACGATATGATTCTTCAGTGATGTACTGCCTGCAACTTTAAAAGCAGCAATAAACCGGAAAATAATCAGCGATCGCAAAGTACTGCGGACATACAAAATCTTTTCTAGGTTGACGTAATTCACCAACATATTTCGCCGCAACAGGATAAGCAGCACAAAATGGGAGGAGCATAAAACGTTGTTAGTTGAAATGACAGCATATTTCCAGGAGAACTTGTGGCGGACTTGTTATCGGTGGAAACCCAGCTAACGATCAACAAGTTTGTACACTTAATGGATGAGCTGTTGGAGGCTTACCCTGGCATAACTGTCGCGGCCTGCAAGGTGATCCAGAACCCTTCGTAGTGGTTCTTTTGACACATGGTGCTATCTTGCAGAAAAAGGACGAAATCGGCGGTACAAATACAGAAGCTGGCGACACATTTAATTGACTCGCAAGTGGCATATTAGAGAAGTGGCTCCAGGACAACTGAGGACTATCATCTCATAGACGATATACACTACAGAGTAAAAGACCGGGCCAAAGAAAAGTTCCTAGCATTCGGCCCGGATGGGGTGGTGTTTAACGACCTACGCACAGGTCGAATAAGCAGAAAAAAAGGAGAGTACATGTGGATGCTCACGGGGTGCGGAATAGCTGAATACATACGTGAGCAGCAAAGATGCCAAGCATGCCTGAACGACCTAACGCAAACAAAAGAAGACGCCTGCGAACAAGTGATAGATGACATTGTCTCTCGGGTCCTTTGTGACAATGTCATCCTCACAAGCGGAAGCTTGGGAGCAGAATTCCTGAAAGCATACGTCCATGAAGTCTTTTACGAAGTCTACGATTTTTTCTACGCCGCTATGCGGCAATATATGGTGGAGCGTAACATCAGCAAGCGGATGCAGGCGACCATAATGCCACGGTTTGCCTTCTTCAGGGCATCAGAGTACTGCAGGAGCGGACGTAGTTATCGAATAAATCTGCTCGATTACATCATCCAAATGCTACTAACTGGGAATAATTGGGGAGAATCACCGGTTTACAACGTATCAGCATTCTAAAATAATAAAAGGTAATTCGTATATAATACAAATGTATTAATAAATTAATTACTTGCGTTCTCAATTTTTTTCTTTTGATTAAAAAGTCCGCCCAAGATAAGCTAAGTAAAGATAAAAAGGTTTTTATATATTACTTATTTATTTCTTCTATTTTAGATAAGAAAAATTAAGTCCAACTCTCCGCACCAGTGTCAAGCAGCATACCACTGTATAATTATTTATTTACCTTATCTTATCTATATTATACGCATTCATATTATATTTTTGTATTTTATTATATTAATAAGAGGGGCTTTATTTATTATTCTAAATATTATAATAGTTAAGGTTATAATGACGTAGGCGTGCAGCGGAGCCAAACAATCAAAACAATCGGGAACGCGCCTATCACGGTACCTCAAGGGCTATGTGGAAAATCGCTTATGAAACAATGCTTTGAATTGTAGCGGAAAGAAGCTGAACTTTTGAAAACGCTTTTACCGCAAAAATTTGAATATGTTTTATTGATACCAATGACTGTAGTTCAGGTAAATGCTCATGGAATGGACATATATATTCAAAATGATGTTTCTGAAATTTCTTCTGCATTTCGTCTACATTTGCATTAATATTTAACATGTAACAAAATATTTTAATTCTGAAATTATCTGAACAAGCTCTTATCTCAAGTGGCAAAGAACCACTTCTTTCGGTACTAGAAAAATTTCAAGTGTTTCTCGGTACCAAAGGAAGGACCCACACTCATTTTACTTCTTTCTACCGCAGTTCTGAAAATTTTTAAGTTCCGCGATCATTTCCTAAATCGTGTTATCCGACTTAACATGTTCTATCGCTTTCGGTTAAACTGTAATCTTCCGACCTGTTCTTGGTCTCTCAAGATCTTACGGGACGTCTTTGACCATCTCGAAAATATTTCAATTTCATGTAAAGTAAATCTTTACAAGTTTTACTTGGAGTGTTCACGTGCTTGTATATTTCGAGATTTCTTGCATATTCATTCAAAATCATTTTATTGAGATTTTATAAACACCTTAGATATTATTATTTTTAGAAAATTTCTCTTTCTCACCACTTTTCAAATATACGTTATTTATAGATTTGAACTCTTCCCAAGGTATTAGAAGACGCATGGAAAAATTCAGTTAATGTAAGTTTAACTTTCCTAAAAAATATTTTTTTTAAACATTTCTTATATTTCTTCTAAGCTTAAACAACAAAAGAATAAGAAGGATCGAAAGAAAGATTTAAAAATTAAAAACCAATCTGAGCATGATCAAGTCGATGACATGTGCGATAGCCAGACGGGTCAAATGTCAGTAATTAATGATCGGTGGACGCATTTATTAAGTGAAAAGGATTTAGAATCGGTGATGGCCACCAATAAACTACAGACCATGTTCAATACAAATGTGTGACGAAAAAAGCGAAAAATGGTACGAGAAGTAAAACAAAAATAATGAATATATGAACAGTTTCTTAAATATATATTATATTTGCAGTTTAATATTTTCAGCATTTGTGGCTGTTTTAAATGTAGTGGGATCCGCCTGAGTAGCCGAAGGGGAGGAATCTCGACTAGCAAGTCAATGGTCGTGGGTTCGAATCTCAAGTGCGGTAGAGTTTTTAATAAAAAGCCGATAGCCTTAGATGCTAGTGCTTTTAAGAGTTTAGTCTTAGAATTTATTTCTCTGGCGAAATTAATAATAATAATAATAATAATAATAATAAATGTAGTGGAGCATTTCTTTAAGAAAATTACTGGAAAATATCCTCAAGTTTTAAAGGAATTAAGTAAGTGTCTCTTTTAAAATAGATGTATGAGAATATTTAAACTTGATATTTAAACAGATGTCAATTCCAATTCACAGTGGGTATGGGGCGAAGACTATTATAGATTACATGACAAAACACCGAAAACTATACGTCACGAAATGATTGAAGTCTTTAAGAACGTGTTAAATAAACGAGGACGAGTATTTTTGATTTCGGCCAAAGGTGGTGGCCAAGGTATCAATTTAATAGGCACCAACCGGGTGATTATACTAAATACATCGTGGAATGTTTCAAATGATCAACAAAATATATTTCACGTTTTTCGTAGAAACGTAACTGCTACATTTTTCGTTTATTAGCTATGGAAGGCTATACAAAGGAATTGATCCAAAAATATTAATTTTTGTACCTACTGCCAAGACATGTCCTTTTTAATTTTTAGGAATACGACATTCCATTAGGTCTACACATTCCTGATTTGTGCAAAATTCCAAGTCATTTTGATCGATTTAATGTTTAGTATACTGTTGGGTTTCTAGGAGTTAAAATATAAAAGCGAAGTTTGGGTTTTTGTTCTCGAATTGATCCCACAACTAGGTATTAAAAACAAAATGGCCCATTCCTGATTATTATACACAAATTGTTTCGAGTAAATGCAAATCTTTAAAACCGTATTTGATGATTGCTTCGATAAAATTCACGTCATCGATTTCGACCTCGTATTTTTGCAAAACTTCAAAATACTCGAATCTAGCTTAAGTTATTGTGTTCCTTTTGCCGTTTTTAATCCAATAATTACATTACTGATTTGTTTTTCGATAGCCGCCTGTCAAATTTTCAATTTCAACCGAAGTTTATTCAGGCACCTCACCTCCGTACACTTCTTTATACGTAAACCAATTGACGAAAGCTTTTCATTAGAATATCGGTTTTTTTGATGTCACTGATAAACACTACGGAGCTCAGCCGTGGGACAGAAAGGTACTTTATTGCCAAATTCCTGAGCAATCGCTAAAGCTATTACGGTTTTAGGAGTCTAGGATTGGAAGTTGGCTCGCTGGTAACTTACCCAAGAAGAGCATCGTAACAGGTAACCCAAAATGAAAGTTTATTTGACTTTACAGAAAAAAATCAACCAATTAAGTACAGCGGATTTAAAACACTGAGACGGACAGTTATCATGCTAATCGGCACGTGTGCAACCAGTGATAGTGATTAATTTAGCAACCTGTTGCATAGTTATTCGTTTGTTTCTTTTTCTTTATGTAAATAATTTGCTTAGCGATTCGAACATTTTTTTTTATTACTTTAAATCTGTAATTGTTAACATTTTTCAATAAAATGAATGTGTGCTAAAAGAAACATACGTACATATAAATAAAATAAATAAATAAAATAAGTAAGTAAGTGTTTGAAAGAGCATTTTTACATTTCGAAAGAAGCTGTGAAAGTATCACAATTTAAAAAATGCAAGGAAAGGAATTGTTGCTACTATAACACATAAAATAGATTTCTTAAGAATAAAAGGCAGATGCACGGAACACCGGTCCAAGTTGTTAAAAGTTTTCCCTCCGGCGCCGTTTCGCGCGAATTATAAACAGAATGACGAAAATGTTATATTTTCCTCCCCTCAATAGTGTAATTTACAATAAACATAAATTCGGCCCCTTTTTAGTATTTTTTAATAACGACTTCATTGCAATGATTTTCATTCTGTTTTTTGTTTCCTGATTGCATTCGCAAAATGGGCGTTGTGTACTTTAAAACGCCTACAATAGAAAAAGCTATCTCTTAAACAAGACTTAATTATCCATATTCGATCCAAATTTTTTTCCCCATCTTGAATATTGACTAGCATATTCACATAATTCAAAATTCCGTACTCTCACATAATTCAAAATTTTTGGCGCTCACATAACTCAAAATTCCATACTCTCATTGTCATTGTACTCACCTTTTAATTTGTTTTCTCAAACCTGTCGGCAATAAAACAAAAATTTGGTTGACACTGTGCTCGTTTTACGGTCTTTATTTCTCATCTTCTTCTTTTTAATTACTTCTTAACTTTAACAGATTTCTTGAAGGATTTTTAACAGGTTAGCCGTTTTAACAGAAAATGGCCGTCCGTTTAAAGAAGTTAACAACGTCAATACCATCGAACATATTAACTTTATATTCAAACGCTTCGAATTAGCTAAACTATGGTATATTTTCAAATATATACGTTTTACTTAAAATACGACAGAGATTCTCGCGAACCGTTTTCAATAATTGAGAATCATAAACAAATGTGGACGCTTATAGTTCGTACACAAGATAAAATTGAAAATTGTTAAATCGGTTGAATTTTGAGCCTTTTTTACTCAACTCATTAAACCATTTGTTGGTGATTTGTTGACCCGCAGAAGGAGAGGATATCCAAAAGCTAATCGGGTATACACATACCGCACGACGTGTTTCTCGGCGCATGACATTCAATGCGTTCAGCTCAGCTAAGCTTGTCGACCTCTTTCTGATGCAACGACTTGGGCGAATGTTCGAAGACTTTCTTGAATTTTTTACATTAGTTCTTCTATTTGTATATTACACATGAACTGAGCCAGTTTTTCTTGTCTGTCTCTTCGCACTTGTATTCGTTTACCGGTCGATATGTTAACGAAATGCTCAAATTTGTAAAAATTAAGGTAAGGTACATATACTTTTATAATTGTAGTGTGATTATGTAACTCTCATTATACAATTCACACACACAAGCATATACTTTTATCACAATACAAATTAAACAATTATAAATTTAATAAATTTTAATGTGTAAAGAAATAAAATATTTATTGTGTCACGGTTGTTTTGAAAATAGATTTTTCGATCGGCATCTCTTTTCTTCCATTACTTCTACTTTCCTTTTTCTTAACAAGCGTGGATATTACATTATTATTATATTACATGTGCGTGTCAAGTCATAAAAGCAATTGCAACAGCAACCTAGAAAATGAAACATTTATGGTCGTTAGGCAGGCTAATAATACAACATCCATCGTTCGATGTAAATTGCCTATAGCAACGACAATAACAACAAAACTTTCATTCATTCAATAACGTTTACATAACGAGTCTATTAAAAAGATGATAAATGTACAAAATCATCGATAGAGATGTAAAATTTTACTATTATGACAGGATCATCTTTGCTACAAATACTCCGAGATTACGTGCATTTTACGCGCGAATATAAGTATTTTCTATATAACAAGTTTAGGAAGTAATTACGTTTAAGATTATTACGTACACATACATATATATCTAAATTGTTTTCATAAATATTAGAATAAATTTCTGCATCGTTTCCAATTTTGTTTGCATGTTGAGCAGACAAATGAAATGAGCAAATTTATCATGAAATTATAACAATTAGAACCTGAGTTCCAGTGCAGTGAACATCGCACACTTTGATGGAATGAGTCGCTTCTGATTGTCAGGCCGACAGTTTTTTTCACCTTATTAACCAGGATGAAGCTCATCTAGAAGCTCTGACGTTCTATGGTTTAAGTTCCAGGCTCCAACGCGCCTTTGCATTGAATAAGTGCTCTTTTCCGCCAACTACAGCCCCCATAAACCTCCTAGTAGTATTGTTTCTGCTAACAAAGGTTAAGAAAAGAAAATTTTAAAATTCTGGTTGAATTATGATTTCTGAAAACTATTTGATACAAAAGTAATAGTAGCTTCTTGTGCCTTCAGAATGTCTAGTTAAGAACGGGCACAATCTTTTTAAATGTCCTTATGGTATGCGGTCACAAACCTCTCAAATGCTTCTTTCAGCGGCCGCTGAACAGAAGAGCGCTATATAAAAGCTGAAGTTTGGGCATGTAATAGGTAGTTCGTAGTAGACTCAAGCCGAACTGGTTCAAAATCAACGGAGCATCGTCAATGTTTTTCTACTTTTGACGGCAGCTTCGAGTTGACGCAGCCATATGCTTGCAGCCTCGAGCATAAAAGCCCAAATAATGTAAACATTACTGTTCGGAAAAACGTCGATTACTTTAAGGCTTTTTTACGGGGGATCATTGACCACACACTTTGTTGCTCATAATTCGCCCGCAGGATAGTAGGTTAACATTTTCATAAAAAATTGAAAAAAAAATAAATTTTTTAAATAAATAAAAAATAAGTAAGAAAATTATATTATGTCGTGATCGAATCTTTTATACCCACCACCATTAACTTTAAAAAGTGAAAAGAACCTGATATTTTTACTTTATGTTCTTCACCAAAATCAGTTTTTTATATACTACACTGATTTTTTCTATTTATAGACTAAAAGTGTAAATTTATCTACTTTATGAGTAACAAGCAATAAATACGGAATGCGAAGGTGTTCATAGTTTTTGTTGCATAGGCGTGTGGACGCTGTAGGCGTGTCTTTTGACCGATTGAGATCATATTTTGGACTCTTTTGCGAATTTGCAGGCGACATCATCATCTTCCTTCATTTCATATTATATTAAGACCAGAGCCTCGATATCCCCTAAATGTAATAGCTCACGATTGCCGAGTTATAAATATTTCGGACTCTCAGGCAAATAACAACATGGTAAATAGCATATAAGCACCACAACCATATAAAAACTAAGAGCGTAATGCCAGAGATGTACAAACACACGCCCGTATATTTTGAGACACCAAGGCGTTGCAAGACTCTCACAAGCATTTTCTTGTTTGTGATTTTCATAACTGAATAATCTTGTTTTCTAAAAAAATTTGCAAGAGGAAGAATTGTAAAATATATGAGCAGCGCAATAACAAGAATTTTAAAATTATATGAGCAAGAGGAAGAATTGAATTGTAAAATATATGAACAGCGCAATAAAAAGAATTTTAAAACTGTATGAGCAAGATGATTGTCAGATAGCGAATATGATTTATCGATATATTAGCAGTTCTCTCAAATATGAGTAGCGACCGTTCATATCAGTCGAATTTGACTATTAGTCTCAAAGCCTTTTCTGCATCGCACTTGCCAGGTTAATTTTGAAAAAACGCTGATTTGAGGATCGTAAAGGAAACCGTTAATTTTTTTCTTATCTTACCGATTATTGTAGAAAGTAAGTTGCATCAGATATATCACAAAGTTTGGAAACAAAACTTTAAGTAGAGTATTCCAAGGGGCAAGTAGTTAAACTTTTTCTGGTATGAGTAAAATCTCCACCAGTTTCCCTATTAGAAAACGCAAGAAATTTGAACTTTTTGTGGTATGAATAAAACCTCCACAAGTTTGTTTATTAGAAAACACAAGAAACTTGAACTTTTTGTGGTATGAATAAAACCTCCACCAGTTTGTTTATAGAAAAACACAAGAAATGTAAATATAATACTTGTGTACTTTGTGTACCCTTGTCAGTTGGGTAGATAATTTTGTTAAATCAATTACGGACATTTTTAATTTTGCTCTATAAAGTTTTCAGCTTTTGCTGTCAAGCTGTGTAATTATATATGAAAAATTTAATTTCGCTTTCGGTTATTTTGAAAACGCTCCTGAAAAATAAAGCGGAATTTAACTTTAAGCTACGTGATTACTCCACAGTATTTCTTCAAAATAAAGCAATATTCTGCTGTTAAGTAAAGTAGCTTAGCAGTATACATTGCTAATTTCCTCTGGTAGAACTACGCTTCAATTTAAGATGTCTTCTGTATTTATTTGAAATAAAGTTCTTTATTTCACAAATATCTTACGAACTGCTAAGTTATAAGAGAGCAATACTATTTAGTTATACAGAAAAAGAAGCAAAATCGCCTTTTTTGTCTGTGTACACCCATAAGCTAAGCATCATTTTAAGGACCACCACATTAAATCCGAAACTTTATAAACATTGACGGTCATACTAACCCAACCATAAGCAATCATAAACAATTATGGCTCGTCTTCCGTGACACCCTATAATAAACATTTATCGCTTTCGTTCGCTTTCCTGATAAAGCGTTGACTGTCAGTAATTGAATAAGCGAGCTTGAATTTGAAAAAGTGAAGTTTGAAAATTATATTTTAAAGCTGGCCAAGAATTTATATACATTATTTGGTTTTTGAAGTTTGCTTCTGTGCCTTACAAAGGTTGTGAAAAAAATTAAGTTATGACACACAGTTATGGTCGAGATGATCATAACAGCAATTTTTTATTCTTTTTGACAACGCAGGCTTTCTCAGTTTGGAAAACCAACGCACTTTTTAACTCATTTCACCTTTTCTCATATTAACTTAACATGTTGCTCTCCCTCACTTCTTCCTTTGGTTTCCTGGTCTATTTCTGATGACCTACACAATAGTGATCACTTTCTAATCACAATCGATCTTAAACTTTCAATGTCCTCTGTTACTCCAGGAAAACAGGACAGATTCTTCTTAGATAAAGCGGATTGGATCAATTACTCCAAACAGGCCGTGTCACTTCTGAATTCAAAGCCATTTAACGGGAACTGCAACCATGATGCTGTTATTATGTCTAAAGCGGTTCGCACGGTTGCTCATTTTTTTTTTCCTCAATCCAAAAGCTCTTTTGCACGAGCTAGCCTTCCTTGGTGAAACAACACGCTTTCGTTTTTGAGGAAAAATAAAATGAATCTATGGCACCGCTTTAGGAGACGTCCTGATCATAATCATTTGTTAATATACAAAAAGGTCAATGCTTTATTCAAGAAGGAATTACAAAAATCAAAGTCACTTAGTTTTGAAGTTTTTTCGAAAAGAATTCACAGAAATACATTAAGGGAAGATGCCTGGAACAAAATAAACAGGCTCAATGGGACTTCAAATCTGAACGAAATTTCTGCCATCTGCACTCCCAATGGAATTTGAACTGACGCAGATAAGATTTCTAATTATTTCGCAAAAGTGTGGTGCGAATACTCCTCTGACAGCAGCTTTTCCAATGCTTTCATCGAAATTAAAAGGACTCCAATTTTCCTTTCAAATAGTATTGACAGATGTACCACCTTCCTGGAAAATTACATATCTACCTTAGAACTTGAAAGTTGTCTCTCCAAATCGAAGGGGTGGACACCTGGTCTAGATCGCTTCTCCTACCAAATGATCAGTGCGCTGTCTAATTCAAGTAAAAGGAAATTACTGCACCTATATAATACGGTATTTTTGACTGGCCATATACCCTACATGTGGAAACTGACTACAGTTGTTCCAATCCCAAAGTCTAAAAATGTCTCCATCGTATCGGACTATCGCCCAATCTCTCTTTTATCTTGGCTCTCAAAGGTATTAGAGACGATTATGGCATCTAGATTATCTTGGTTTCTTGAGTCCAAGAACCTGATAGCAAAGCAACAAGTCGGTTTCAAGCGGTATAGAGGGTGCATCGACGCTCTGTTACATATTGATTATTTTACAAGCGAAGCAATTTCCGAACGAAATCACGTAACAATTCTCTCAATTGATTTCGAAAAAGCATTTGACAGAGTTGGTCTTCATGGTATTTTAAAGCTTTTGAAATCATGGAATGTTGGACCCAAATTTTTCAACTACATCAAATCATTCATGTCGCATCGCTGTCACGCTTTTCCAAATCGCCTTCAACGAAATTAGCAAAATTCTTTGCCGTGTACCAAGAGTAGAACATTGTCTCTACGCGGACGATGTATACATTTTTACAAAAGAAAAAGATAGCACGAAGGCAATCAACATCTTCGAATCTATTGGACGAGAGATCTCCACATGGGCAAACCCGTCAGGGGCTAAAATTTCCATACAAAAATAAAAAAAAAATGCACATTTGTCGAAAGCAGATATTCGATGCAGGAAATCTACTTATGCGTATTAATGACTTACCAGTGCTAAACGCGCAGACGTTGCAAATTCTCGGGCTCACGTTTTCCAACAAATATCGTTGGAAAGCACACTGTCTTCGGTTAAAAAATTCTATTTTAACAGGAGTGAATTTTATACAGTATGTTGCTTGGAAAAGCCATGCGCACATTAACACTATTGCTTATCTTACCAAAATGCTTGTTTTAAGCAAGATTGACTATGCTTTGATAATTTATGACAATAGCTGCAAATCTAATATCAAGATCCTTAAGTCGGTTTATCACCAAACCGTCAGAGCAAGTTGTTATGCTTTTCGGACGACGCCATAAATAATATTATAATTGAAACTGGTCTCCCAAATTTAGAAAATAGACTTTATGAGTTAAAAGCTAAAATAGTCCCCAAGCTTCTTAATTCAAACAAATCTATACTCGGTGATGACGTGAGAAGATTATTATTGCCAAGAAAATTCAAAAGTCATCATCTGCAATCGACTATTGTTTGTAGGTCGCAAAGGAATTGAGAATTCCTTTAAAAATTTTCTGTTATTTTGATGTTAAACGTCCATGGATTTTGAAACACTGCTCTTTTGACATTTCACTGTCTATGCACAAGAAAGAAGATACTCCAAACTACGTCTTCAGGAATCTAATAGCTGAAAAAACCCAAGTATTGGAGAGTACTGGTTGGAATCTTTTTTACACAGACGGCTCAAAGTCTTCTGGTCTGCCTCCTGCTTGTGCGGTGGTAGACGCTACAGGACAGGTTCTTCTCAATCGCATATTTCACGAAAGTACTTCAACTTTCGCAACCGAAGCCAGAGCTATCCTTCACGCTGCGAACCTTGCCCTTAAAAGCAAACTCAAAATCGTCATTGTTACTGACAGCTTATATATATAAATAGAAGCTATACGAAATCCTTCGACTTCGAGATGGAGCACCATCAACAAACTAAGGAATATTATTACAACACCCGGCGGAAATATTAAAATGTTATGGGTACCTAGTCATATCGGTCTATTGGGAAATGAGCAGGCTGATCGAGCGACAAAGAATGCTGGTTCTGCTCCTCTTATTGTGGATGTTAGGGAAAAGTTGGATCTTCAAAGATACATTGGAAGAAAAGTTAAAGAGAAAATTGAACAAGGAAATTTACAATACTATCATCAACACTACTCTTCCATTAACCCTCAATTAACTCTACCTTTATATCCAACAAATGTTGAGAAAACCAAGATCCAAACATTTTCGAGAATGCACCTTGGTCATACAATTGCAACTCACCAATGTATCTTGAAGAAGTCTTCCTCTCCAATCTGCAGTTGCGACTGCCTTAACTTTTCCGTGGCTAGAAGTATTGCATTTGGAACGACTAACCCTTTGGACATTCTAAAATCAGCTTCAGAACAGAAAATCAATTCAATATATTACTTCATTAATACTACTAAGCTCAACATCTAATGTACATTTATTTAAATTAGAGCCGATAGCCTGTGTTGATGGTGCTCAATTCTCTTTTTTTAGTCTAAGAATTTATTTCATTAGTCTAAAATTATAATGATAATATTTCGTTTATACTTTATAAGCATTTAATTTGAATTGGACTGTTTTAAACAAATATTGTAAAAGTTAATGTCGTCTTTTATCCCTCCGCTATTTACAGCTATTTTGTCAAATGTTTTAAGGGGGGCTTTAAGTAGATTTTAATTAGATTTTAATATTTATCATAGATCTAAATTCGCTTTTTATATTTATCATAAGTTAATTTGATAAATTTAACGGGGATTTCACGTAATTTTTGTGTTTAACAAACATTCTACGTTAAAATGTCTATAACACCTTTTAAACTTGGTACATTTAACGGAGATCTCACGCTAAGTTTTATGTTTAACAGAAAACTATTCAAAACTGTTAAAACTACAAACAGGTGATTAATTTCGTATTATTTTGTTCCTGTTCATTTAAAGCGTTGCCATTTATTGAAAGCAATTCTGTGATCCCTCTATGCTTAACAGTCTTTTTTTATAAACGATATGTAAGAAAAACCGGCTAAAGGCTTTTAAAAAAAAAATCAAAGCCATTTTATAAGTGCACAAACAAATTTGACAAAATGAAAAATTCCCAAAAAAAACGAGGTGTATTATTATAAAAAAAAAGGGTAAGTACCAAATAAAATTTTATATTACCTTAAAAATTACTATTGTGTTAAATAAATTTAAGATATATAAAGAAATGGTAAGAAAATGTATAAAAGCAAAACAAGCTAAAAATTGTCCAAAAAATAAAATTAGCAAACATGTTCAAAGCATATAGCGACCTGCAGGGTTTTAGTCATGTTGTAATCCCTTCTATACTCTAATCAAATAAATATATACATGGATATTAACTTATAGATACCCACTATGTTGTAAAATAAATCAGCAAAAAATAAAAGTTTTTTTCGCTTTTTATGCGCTTTTAGTGGGCTAATCGTCAAGAGAAGCAAAAATAAAAAAGGGAAACATTTGGAACAATTTTTAAAAAAAACAATAACGAAAAGTAAATATGCTCATACGCTCACACAAATTTCTCGTAAAACCTTTCTAGCAGTTTTCTTTCTTAGTTTACTTACTTATACTTCTTATATTGTTCTTGCAACATAATATGATATAAACATAAATTTCCCTCAATTTTACTTGAATTAACATTACATTTAATTACATATAAGTTACATATATAAGTTAATTAGTTCGCAATAAATATCTAGCGTTATTATCAATTGAAAGTTAGAGGGGATCTGTTTATGCATCGATCAGATTTACTTGGACTTCATTGACTACTTTCTCCAAAACTCGGCGGGATTATAATGGCGGTAAATGAAAGTACCGTTAAAGTATGATTTGGAATGACACGGATGAAGAATTAACCAAAGAATGGGATTATTTAATTTCTGCTAATCAAGATATGATGAAACAGTAGATGATGATAAACTGAAATTGCCTGAAGGATGAAAGAATTAACTTTTATGGTTTCATTCCGTGCAATTTAGTTTACGATGAATACTTCAGTAGTCAATCTACTTACTTAAACCAAAGGGGCAAAGAATGCTGCATCCTTTCAGTTTCACACCATTAAAAAATTTGAAAACAATGACAATGAAGTTACTATTGCCGTTTCATACCATCGTAGTGAAACGTTAGATTCCTATCAGTTTCAATTTCATATCGTGAATTTAGTAATAGATGATATGCGAAACATCGATACACTAAGATCGCTAAGAGTTAATGTCCACAAATAAAATATGAGAAGAACCTATATCCAAAAAAAAAAAACAAAAAGTACGAAACCAACATTCGTTAACTTTTTGCAAAGTGCAGACGGTAATACTGTAAAATGTTTACATTTAAAACCTTAAAACATGAAACTTTGTGGTATTTGATCTTGTATTTCACGATTTACGACCATAGGAGCACGGATTATATGAAAATTCCGCCACAATATCCACAATTTTGATTACGTTTAGTCTATCATTAACAATCACTGAGACGAAATTAGGACCATAGAAATATTATTTAAGATAACCAATTTATAAGTTTTCATTTTAGGATGTTAATATACCGCAAGCAAACGAAAATTTCCCCTGCACTTATTATGAATTATTGAAATCTTTTACGGAAACCGTTTCATAGCTGGAAGAAGCAGAAGGTCTAGTAGCTTCTTCAAAGGCTATAGTGGACACTTTGAGCACCCTTGCTGTATGTTATGCTGGAAGAGTAGAAAACGTTGCTATTCAGTTATATATACTTTTAAGTAACATTGGATACATTAAAAGGAGAAGAGGTACCGTTAAACAGTATGTTATCACCCATTACATGTAAAGTATTGAATAATAAGTTGACTGTAACAGAAAATGATGATCAATTTATGGCTTCTATTAAATCTGTTATCAAAAGCAAGCCTCAATATTTGTAAGCAAAAGTTCTAAGTTTCTAAATATGGTTTTCAAATTTTCAGTTTTTCAGTATTTTATCTGATGACCATTTAACGTTTTCGGCTTTATTGGATCCAAGATTTCATCGTTTAATAACTGTTAACAATTTTAACAAATGCTTGCAAATCCTAACTGAGAAATTTAATAGAATTAGTGAAAGCCAAGGTTTTGATAGTTCGATACAAGTTGGAGAAGTTCGACCAAAGACGCCTTTAAACACAAATGTGAAGAAATCAAGTAATGCGAAAGAAATCGATGCTCCATGAACTGTTTAATTGTCTAAACATATTGCTTTCAGATTTAGAGTTATTTTTTGATTTGACTGAAACACCTCCGGAGCAGCTGGCAAATGAGCAAAGCAATGTCGAAGCTGACATAAAACGCTGTCGAACCGAAGTCTATGTCAGTCTAGACGAATCACCTTTTGTGTGGTTGCAGAAAACGGGTAACACGTATGGTGCCTTAAAGCATTTGGCCGCTATATATCAATGCGTTCCCTGCACTGTAAATATGAATTTTAAAAAATCTTTTGATGAACAAGTACGAGCTCATCAAAAACGTTTTATGTTAGTCGGGAGTTTAATAGATGCAATTTTATTCTTACGTTGTAATAATAAGAATAAGCATGTATTGAAATGTTGAATTATTTTATTATATTATTTTTCGGATGAAGTCAATTACCAAACTGAAAACCTGGGCCAATTGAAACTTTTCTCTTAATAGAATGTAAAAAACTAAATTGACGTTGAACGATCGTCTAACGAATTAGTGAGAGTATTTTCTTTGCTTTCCGTAGAATACGGAGACATCTCTTTTGTAGAAAAAGGTTCTCCAATTATTGGCAAACGATCACCCCAACGGCTTGCTTTCGCACATCTATAAGCAAATCTGACGATAAAGCGATGATGAGGAACTGAGAAGTGATTTCAATCTATAGAGAGACTTAACTGCCATGTTTAGATTTTGTGAAAATAGCTTCCTGTAATTTGCCTTTTGATGGGCACATTCTGCAAATAGCATGCCTGGACCGCACTAATGTCGGCCTTACAATTCTGTTTACAGTTGATATAGCGAAAGAGGTGAAGAAAAAACGTTAGAAACAAAAAATACAATAAAAAATAAAAAAAATATATTATGTACATAAGAAACATATATTGTGCATTATTAATTGCGACTAGAAGGCATAGAAAAAAGGAGAAAGGAAGGGAACGGACATTATTAAGTCATTTCGGTTACAACGTACGTAACCAGATATTCAAGCCCAAAATATGCGGCTCCATTGAGTAGAGGTAGCACTTAAGTATTCAAAAACGATGTTTGTATTGAACGGTTTGAATTTCGGTTACAAAGTTGATTTTAATATTTTAGTTCATTGGAGAATAAAGTTCGCCTTCTTATCAGAAACTCGAAGAAACCATAGAATTGCGACAGCACGAATTGAATGCTTGCGTTCTTTGTTGTTTAGCTTCGCATTGCTTTATCATTTTCACCAAAAAATTCATACCAACGAAAGAGCAATACTTTCATTGAAAAACACATATGTTCCCCGAAAATTAAGAAATGGTGTTAGCCAACACTGCGTGTAAACAAAGGCATAATTTCATTCCATATTTTTTTAATAGGCAGAGAACAAGGTTCTACTCTGAAGGAAAACTGTCTAAAATTATTTTTACGACCGACGTTGAATTCAAAGTACTGACTGTTATAAAATACTTAAATAGTAAAATACTTTCATAAAGCACATGTCAGCGCAATTTCTATTCTAAGGCCTGCATAAAGAATTTTGAAAATAAAAACTGAATTGCTTTTTATTTCTAGAAGTAATTTTTTATTCAACGACTTCCAGTAAGTATGGATGCGTTAGATTAATTCATTATATAGGCTGTACATGAATGAGTATACATGTAACTATATTTTAAATTTAGTCGTAAATATATTTTCCACTTCGAGTTGAATAAAATGAAAAGAAACATATAATAGACTAGAGATTGAGTAAAATAGAAACCAATAATGTGTTAAAAATAAATACTTTTTCAAATCAATAAACTAACAGCTAATTAAATTTTTGGTATCTGAGACTTAAGTTGTAGTTTTTTTTACTTCTTTTTTATAAAAATGCATACAAATAATTTTTATACAGTTTTACATATATAAAATGTACTACTTTCATATTTTTTTCGTTATCTAAAAGATAGAAGTCCCGGAAGAAAAAAATTAACTCCTTATCTTCTATAACTGGGTTCGTTCGTTAGTTTTCTTTTTTTTTTATGAATACACTGTATATAAATACTTGGTTTAAGCAAATAATGGTTTAAATCATATTTATCTTTATGAAATCTTTGAAGAAAGGAAAGAGCAAACATTCGTTTGAGTGGTGTCACGATTGCTATTCGTTTTCTAGATTTTCAGCATCATTGGTTGATTCATCTATAAGTGCCGATATGTTACGTTTACTGGACGATTTAACCAATTCCAAATATTTTTCGCCATCAAAACGGTTACTTTCATCTTGCAAGTCCTACATCAAAAAATCGAAAGATTATTTTTTTTAAACAAATTAACTTAAGTCAAAATGAAAGCAGTACAAAGCGACTTAAGATCATAATCTTACCTGGAGCATACTCATACAAGCGCGGCTAGTTTTTAGTAATTCAATGTTTATGGAAACATATGAGTTTGTTAACTTAAAGTAATGTACGAAATGTTAAAAAAATGAGTTAATGATGCACTTAATGGAATGAAAAACATTACCAAACACCACATGAGATAATTGAAAAATTACTTTGGGGACATTTCAAGAGTTAATAACAAAGAATTCATTTTATTTTCAGTCGGTGGTAAAAAACAAATATATATATTTGATTACAATGTCAAGAGATTAGTTCAACTAACAGAATTCAAAAATACTGACAAATAAGAAATGTAAAAACACTTAAGACTAACCAATTGAGAGGAACAAAATGATTATTCAATTACTTCTTTTTTTTTTATATATATGCATATATATACATGTATATATATTTACATACATAAATAATCTGTTTCACAGCCAAAACACAGATCTTTTGTTTTTTCTTTTGGTAAACGATTCTAAACATTAGAATTACTTCGATTTTAAATCCTCGAGAGATTCAAATTTTTTTTTATAATATCAAAAACAAAAAAAAATATGGAAGTGTTGCTTCGAAATGATTTGTGTCTTTAGAAGAGGATTTTCAAAGCGGATCGTATTTTTTTTATTTAATCATTGCCAGAATTTGGACACAGTCCTTGATCACATTTGATAAGACAATTTTTTGAAATAATATTCTCTTTTGAATGACTACCGGGACATAACGTTATGATTTCAATAATATCGTCGTCCTCTTCAATATTTTCTTTTTGAATAAGCTTTTGATTAGTCGCATCGCTTGATTTATTTATAGTAGGCTTGCTACTCTCTATCATTATGTCCGATATAATTTTAATTTGTTTATGCAATAATTGTTGACGGACATTTTGCTCTTCTTGTAGCAAGCCATCGCCAAGAGCAGTGACCGTAGTAAATCATCGATTCCTAACAGGACTAAAAACACCACATGGTTCATTACTATTTACCATCATGGTTAGCAAATCATCTGTTTCAGTTACATCGCACGTTGCAGCTGGCGCATAGCCCTCTTCGTCGATGCTAATTGTATGACGATTGAAGAAGCCTTTGCGACGCAATGTGGAAGGACCAAATTGTAAATTTATGGGCGGCAGCACTTTCGTTTGATTATATTCATTAATACCTCTTCTTACATTGTGATGGTGCTCCTTATTATTTATCATCGGATCGTTATTAATTTTGTTAGTGTAATTAGTAACTTGGACACAATTATGATTATGTTGATTATTTACATGATTATTAGTAGCACTGGTGCTAAAAGCAGGAAGTGTATTAATGTCATTAGTAATAATATAACTATCAGCAACAGTTTTAGTTGTTACAAGTGGAGAACACTTAGCTACGCTAGATAATGTAGTTATAGCGGGAGCGAAAGTGCTTGTTCTTGATTGTGAAGGTGAGGATGATGCAACGTTATAACAAGCATCAACACTCTGCGCTAACGGAGAAGCATTTGTAGTGATATTGGTATGTGTGGTTGAGGACGTGTTGGTAGTAGTGATGGTTAAAACTTGTGATGTCATTACCTTGTTACGCACGATAGCCGGAAATGTTTTACAAATGTATTGCCAATCAGCAGGTAAAGCCCACGAATGTGGACTCTTGGCATAATACAATAAATGCTCGTAATGATGGATAATGCGTGCTTTAAAAGAGAAAGAAAATAGAAGTTCATCATTTTATATAACATATTCAACTTTTTGAGCCATACTACGTTCAGTATTATTAGTGTTTTCGGCACTTGCGGTATCGGTTTTTTGGCGATTGGTCTGACTGCCAGCTATTTCTGTGCTTGAGTCTTTACGTGAAAAATGACTGCGTCGTGAGCGTGACAATCCGTTGCTTTGAGAAGAAGATTTTGCTGAAAGTATTAGAGACAGATTTCACTTTTCCCATTTTGAAACTATACATTATGTAGGCAGCGACTGTACATATCCAGTGTTATGCTATCCTCATGCTAATCTACGGCGGGTGATCTGTTGATGCTTTCTTTTGAGCCAATTTAAATATCGGAAATAAAAGTTTGATTTAGTAAAATGCTATTTAAATAACTACCAGGGCATACTTACAGATCTGTATACGCAAATCAAAATTTCTCCTAACCTTTTTAATCGAAATTAACTTAAAAAGTCAAACACACTATAAATATTCTTGCATCAACTCAGATAGATACCGATGCGCAAAATCCCACCTATGCTGTCTAATTTTTTTTTGTTCTTTTGTATCCCAACCTTTAGCTTATTTTTAAAGGAGTGCATAACGGAAACGCTCATTTTTTCATTAAATTTGAATTGCTGAAACCGTTTCGATAAAAACACGATTGGAATTGGTATAGATTGCGCTAGAACATGCGCACACATATATCATATATATCATTTAGATACTCATAATTCGTTGTACGACCGGATAAACTTCCTTCATCGAGGGCATGAACGCTGTGTCTCTCAATCTTATAAAGGATTTTTCTGATTGACATTCTAGTGACATCCTCGGAAGCTAAGTCAGCGCTGAGGAGATTTTTTCATAAGCAATTTTTTTGAGGAGAAGGTTATAATTTTTAGTACCGTGATGCTTTTACATAGGATTCTGTAATGCACTTGCTTAATAGTTTATTTTGGCAGATTAGAAAAACGTTTTTGTTCAAAGTTTTTGATCAAATTTATGTGAATTGTAGCGGGGAGTAAGAAATCATGGGAATATTGATTATATGAAAAGTGTAATAAGTAAGTAGGCGTTAAGGGAATTCAAATTTTTGATATAAACAGTGGAGTCGTTCGGGATCTTGTACGTAAGAGGTTGTAATAAGAACTTCTACTGTCCTAGTGCGGTAATGATAGGATTATGGAAAATAGAAAGTCTTTCAACTTGACGATCCACAGGCTCGCTTTGAAACAAATACTGCCGACTAAAAAAAAAGTACTGATAGATTGCCCACCTTATATTTTACTTACTCAAATTATTTCCCTCTATAAATACATCATCGTCGCCTTCTGCATTGCTATTGCTATTGTTATTAGCTATTGTAGGGGTCATCAAATTAAGACCAATGCCGCTGTCGGCATTTAAAGGTGATGCCATATTTTGCAAAGGAGTGCTTACGGCAAATTGAGGTGCGGCCGTCATTGTGGCGGACGGTGTTGTTATTGGGCTTACCAAAGAACCATCAAAAGCAGCACCCGCTTCTAAAGAGGCTAAAAATTCAGCACTGCTAAAATAATCGTCCAGGACCAGTTTTGCAATCTTTAAATTTTGAAATTTGTACAAATGTGTAAATATGTGAGAAGGCTGTACTTTTACATTATTGATCGCCTACGTACCCTCACAAGATCACAGCAATCTCCAGTGATTTTGATTACATGCTGACCAACATTACATGTAAATTTGTATTCACCTAAAGAAGCATCATTTGTGGAATATGAATGCAACAACATTTGCATATTGGGGCGCATCAATTTACCAGCAGCAACTGCAACTGCATTGTTTATCGGGCCTGAGGCGTTCGACATGAGATGCTGCTGAGCCATCTGTTGTGCTGCCGCTGATGCAGTCATGAAGTTTTGAGCCGAATTGAAGCTCAAACGATTGGATAAGGAATTAGCAACAGGTGTACGCGGCTGCACTATTTCGTCCGAATTGGAAGAAGCCAAAGAAGAACATGAACCGCCTCCGCCACCAACGGTGCTGTTATCTATCACCGGATCTAAACGTACTGGTGAGGCATTCCTACGTATTGTATCCTCAATTAATTGCTTAGCATAACTGAAGAGATACGAACGAGACACTGCTTAGCTCAAAAACCACTTTCTGAATACATGTACGTACTTTATCTTATCTTCAGCAGGACCTGTTATTTGTACCAAGCGTTCTTTTGCACCCGGGTTCACTTAAACGAATTGAAAGGATATTAGTGCGCAACTTAATTGAAATATATAATAGAGTAGTTAAATACAATTATGAGGAAAAGATGGAATTAATTAAAAAACAAAAAACGCTTCTCCTTGGCACCCGATATGAAGATTAGCACCATACAAATTGTTATTGCATTTTCTTTTTAAAATGATTTTCTTAAATGCGGTTAATTTTAATTTGGCCGATTCTTCCGACTTTCTTAAAATTACGACAGATAACATGCACAATTAATTTGATGTAATTATTAAAATATGAAACGAATGCGATTACTTAACGGATGATTGCTTGTTTGTATAAATGTATGTGTTGAATGTGATAATGCTTATTCCTTTTAATAATGCAATTTAATGTTAGGTGGAGTGTGTTTACCTCTTTGAAAAGAAATTACAGTTTCACTGAGTTCCTCTATCATATGGACGCGACGACCTTTAATGCCCATAACTTAATACAAATGGTAAGGAGGGCATTCAAAGAAAGATATATAATAGATATATATATATATATATAACAGAACGTTTCATTATTGAAAAATATATATCAACCAACCCAGTTTTAAAACGGGAGGCAACCACATTTGTTATTTGTTTTCGATAAAGAATACGCAAATGTGATTGATGGACGGATGTACGTACATAAATTGGAATTAATATCAAATCATACCTTTGCCCGAATCAGCATTACGTATAACAACTTCGTCTTTACAATAGGTTTTGCCAGGAATACGCGTTGGCTTTGGGAATTTTCCGGAATTACGTATAACTTCTCCCGGCCCTAAAAGCAGTTGTTGCTGAGTGGCAGAACCTACAGCGGCAAGAGCGACCGCCGTCGCATTAGTACTTCCAGCACCGCTAAATGTGGGGGAAGTGCTCAAAAACGTTGCTTGCATTACATCCATATGATGCTGGCCACCATCGATCAGCTACATTTTAATAAAGCCTTTATTTCAAGTGCTGCAATATATTAACATGATTTTTTACATACCTCATTTGCGTTCGTTGCCTGTTTAGTTTTATAATACGAATTGATACCATTGTCTTCCCAACCTTTGGCGCGCAATTCTATCAATTCTAATAAATTTAAACGAGTCATAATATTTAAACGTTCGTCCTGCGAAGCATTGCGAAAAACTACAAACGCACGGTCTAAGGTGTCTTTAGACATAGTCTCCAGTTGTGGACCATGAACACGTAAATTTTGAGCCAACGTAGCCATGGGTTCAGTGTTGTTAATTCCCGATTGAAGAGACATGGCTACATTTTCAATCAGTTGCATTAATTCTTCAATCAACATAAAGTTATTATTCAACGAAGTGCGCGATTGGGTTTTTAGAGGACGTGGCGCCTCCACATTTTTAACCGAACGTCCAATATGAGCCATTATGACTTTTTTGAAAATAGCTTCTGCAAAATCTACGGCCAATTGTTGAGTTTATTAAAAGCCTCCGCCAAAATCCGTATTGCTTTTAAAGAAAAATTGCAGTTTCACACAAAATTATTTAATGTTGTGAAATATTTTGTGCAAATTTAGTTGATATCTACCTTTAAAATAAAGTGTTTTTTCTACCATTATGATTTGAAAGAGTGGAAACACGTATTCAGGGGTTTCGCGAATATTTAAGTCGACTTGAAAATATTCGTATATTGGCGCGATTGATTACATCGGAACTTAAATGCTGATACATATTCTTGGAATTAACTGCAAAAACCGTCTGTTCACTTCAACGTCCGTAATAGCGGAATTTTACGCCTACCTGAGTTGGTGGATCTTGGCACAAAGCAAATAATTACCAATTTAGCGCCTAAAGTCATAAATGATTTAAAGGCTTTGATCCAGATCTAACAGTTGTGGAATATGCTCACACCATATGGCCTTTTTTAAGATTTTATAATATTAGGATTGTTTTTGTAAAGCAATACCATTTCTTCCAACTATAATCCAAAATCAGGGCAAACTTCAGATCAAAAACGAAACGTAACTATTGTCAGAGGGTACAACAAATGCTTTTAAAACGTGCAAGGACGTTCTCAAGATGCTTTTAGAATGCAGTGATATGAGGTCTACCCAAATAAAGACAAAATAACATCTATATACACTCGCTTTCAATAGAAAATCCGCATTCGGCGAAGGAACCATCAGATGTAAATGCGTACAAATTTTTATCAGGAATAAAATCGAGATATAAAACATATATGTAGCGCCTGCTTAACCACTTTCTTAAACATGTTAAGTGTGTAACAAATCAAGAGGATTTACTTCTCCACAGGCAAGTCTATCAAATGTACAAATGTATCGATTCAATTAAGTTGACATTTTCACTTCTCCCAAAAACCGAAAAGATTGTTCAGTATTACTTGCTTTCACCACAAAAGTTTATTTCAGTGGGTGTCAGTCAGTCTTGTTAAAAGAATAAATTGGTTATTCAGGACGAGCTTTCTTAATATAATGGTTGACGTGTACACTGTCAACATCAATTATCAAATTTTTGTTACCTAATCATCTACGGTAAATACTGTTGCTTTCGGAAGAAGTCTTGCGAGCACCATATTCAAAGAAGATGTAGAACAATTTCCATCTTAATTTAAATGCCATAGAGCAAAGCAGGTCATTAAAGACGCAATATTAAGTTCCAATATAAGTGAAAAACAAATAACTTTGCTTCAACCTTCTTTCATAAATGTGAGCGTAAACTTTACTATCGCTGCTATAAGATAAGACAGATTATTGCGGACGCTTTATAACTAAGATACATGTAATCATATAAACGACTTGTAAATAATTAACACATCGATGTTCCCTTAAAACTTTACTTGTATGAATACCCAGGTCACTTCCTCGCGAAAGGGAGTCACACAAAGTTTTGCTTTAAGTATCTTTTAATGAACTTCATAATAAGTATCTGGCTACTAAATTATATATATATTCCTTACATTTGTTTCCAGAAATCTAACACCTTTATCGAACACAAAACAAGTTCTTCCGAAAACGAGACGGAGACATGGGTTTCGCTATCGTTTCTGAAAAAATGACAACAAAAAAGTTATTTTTCTATATTCTTTTTTCAGCGCAAAATAGGTCAAGATGACTTTAATGTAGCATTATTTTTCCTAGTGGAGAAAGCTAACTCTGTAAGCTAAAGCAAAAAAGGAAAAAAAAAATTAAATCATACCTCGAGAATAGAAACCCACAAACGGCTGTGCCAAATAGCTTTACCCATGAAAAATTCTTGCGCTCAAGCACGCGTAATATTCGTAATATATAGCAACAAATTTATATATACACGTATATATAATACCGTCTACCCTCGATTAGTTTGTTTAACAATGTTAATCTATTATTTTTCCGTTTTTTAAACTTACCCAAATTATTGCGAATGTAACTTACAAAGTAACCTAATCGAAGCTGATGCTAGTGTTGCCAATAATTAAGTTTTACAATGCTTTGGGGTATAATGATTAAAAAGCGACGAAAAATAATGATATGAATTCAAGATATCAATTTTCTGTAATAGTAATAGATAGGTAAATAAATAGCTGGGCGTGTGAGTACCACCTTATGGTACAATGTTGATATGCTTGGGTTCATAGACATTATACTAATGTAATACCCCAACAGAAGCCGTTTATTTAACGTATAAACAAAACAAATACAGGTAGCAAATAAGTCAACACAATATTAATTCGATTCCACGGTGTATAATGAAATTATCAAATTTGTAATTTAACATTTCTCGCAGAGATGGTTGTCCTAGATATAGCTGAACAGTAGTTATTTGTTTTTCTAAGAATTTTATTTTATTGGAATACGATATAATAGTAATTATAAGCGTCGAGAATACAATATCCCTTACAAACGGGGCGATGCGTCGTTACAACAGTTGTTGTATATGGCTAGGAAATGTTCATTCCTAAAGAGCATAATCTTCTCGTATTCCCTCAAACAGCTGATAGAAGTGTTTCTTCTTACATAGAAAAGGATAGTTATTCGGTCCTTAATCATAAAAGAAAACGAATTGTTCTTTGCTCATTCCCGTCAGAGTCATACACAATAAGCAAAATTTTGTAAATAAATACATACACATACTGTTTCATTCGCACTTTTCGCATTTACACTGCAAATTGCCTACTTTTAAAAATGGCCGTTCAGCACCATTCTACAATTGAAAGTCTACCGTAAATCTTGTTATGGTTATAGAAAAATTTGTTTTTTTATTGCACTTGTGAAATATTTCGCGATTATATTGATTGGTTTACATGGCTTCAGAAATAAAATCAGAAAAACTGCAAAAGGATATAGCAGAGAGTACTAATGGAGCAGAAGCAGAACAAAAATCCACAATGTCGTTCAAGGACTGGAAAACTTTCAAAGAGGCTCTTTCTAAGCCCGAACGGGAAAACCGAACAACTTCATCCAAAAATGCAAAAGAAAGAGGCAGTTATCATACAACAGAAAACAAACGGGGTGGTTATAATGGAGGAAATTATAACGACTTTCGAAATGGTTACAACAATGGGGGCGGGTGGAATCGAGGCTTTAATAATGGGCCCAATTGCATGCCGCCAAATTTTTGTGCTCCTAATTTTCCTGGCCCAAATTTTTACCAGCCTCCTTCGTACAATAATTGTTTTGGTATGAATTTCGGGAATGGATTTTGTCCTGGTCCTAATTTCAAAAATTACAATCCAAATCTAAATAGTCCATATCCCAATAATTTCTTTGCTAAAGACGGCATGTATCGTCAGAGAGACAACATGCAGAAACCTTTATCACATTACAATCCATTCCGCAACGGTTGTGTCGGAGATAAGCATGCAAACGAATTAAATGGTAATGCCTACACAAAGGGTAAGGGTAGAAAACCTAGAGATAAAGGGGATCAAAAAAATTCTCAAGTAACGAATTCATTAAAACAGAAAGAAGCAAATAAAATCCCAACTATCAACGAAGGCGTATCAAATAGCGATTCAACATTGGCGCCACCGCCACTTCCACCGCCGTCGCTTATGTCGGAGCCGAAAATATATGTTAAGAATCCGAGACCAAATACAAACAAACCATTTATTCCCATGCCTCGTATGCCTGAGCAAAATTCGGATCTGTCTCCTGAAGAGAGAAAGAAACAATGGAAAGAATACCGCGAAGCTATGAAGCCTTTTAAGAATCGAGAATTTCACAATGCCAAACGTCGAGTTCAACGATTGAGTAAAAAACATCCTTCAGAGTTAGATGAAAAAGAAAAAGCAGTTCTTGCTAAAGCGCAAGAAACAATGGCTGCACATAAATTGCGACTGTCGCAGAAATATAGCCCTTACATACGCTCAACTGAAAGTCAACCGGATCAGTTAGGTGAAGTGTATGTTTTAAAGCAAAAAACACTTAAGTATTGGGATTCAACTAAGCCAACACCAGAGCGCTACGATAATTATGGTAACTTTGGCGAAAATGTCACTCCGACCACTTACGGCTCGGGCAGAATTATAACCGGAGGTCATGGCAAGTTCCAAAGTTTCGTGCCTGGAGGTGTATTGGAAGGGACTATACCTCCTGCGGCACATCAAAATTAATCATATATTATCTACGGCGGTGCACTTTATTACTAAATATAGCGAAAGAGAAAATTACATATAATGTAACAGTAATAGTTGCAAAGTCATTATTTAATTTTTTCATTTAACGGTTCCAAAAATTCACGCCTTTTTTGTTTTCCTCGTAATATGGCTGCTTTGAATAAGTTACAATACAACTCTATCGCACACGGAGTGTCATCGTTGCCTGGCACGGGGTAAGTGATAAGGTTAGGATTGCAGTTACTATCTACAATGCCGATCGTAGGAATAGCCATTTTTGCGGAGTCACGCACTGCCGTATGTTGAGCTAAAATATTATTCTGAGTATTTAGAAAGATACAGAGGTCCGGCAGTCTTGTTACAGCACCGAACTGTACGTTGGAATTGGTGAAGATACCTCCGCGCCAAAATTTGGTGTAAGAAAATTCGCCGGCTTCCATCGCTTTTTTTTCTACTATATGGGCGTTCAAAACATTTCGATTGAAGAAACATATAATGCCATCACGAAAAGCAATATGTGCCGTTACGTTTAAGGCATCTCGTAAATGGGAGGCGGTCTTATCGAGATCAAAAATCAAATGACCCAAACGACTGCCGTAAATAAATGGCCGCATACGATCGTCTAACGAACCTTCTTTATGGCCATAATGAACCCGAGCATTAAATAAATCGCGTACACTAAACAAATTGTGCACTTCAAAATAGTCAGCCTGCTTAATGATGCGCTGTTCTACATAAGAAATATTTTCCGGCCCATTTTGCCATTCCAGATTTGTGGAGACGTTAGCGGGACTGGCGAGTGTAGCACTGAAACGTCGTGATCGAGTTACACAACTACAGTGCGCACATAATCTTCCATCTAAATAAATAAAATGAAAAAATTAGAATGAAATCCTCTTTCAATCGCGATAAAAGAACATTACATTTTTCAAAAGATTTGAATATCATGGATACTTGGTATTAAAGTATTGTTTTATATATATTTTTCCTCTGAATATTTCAACTTCTTCTTCTTCTTTCTAAATATTCAGCGAGTTAACAGCAAGAGATTCGCCGTGTTATAAAAAAATAATGCTCGTATGAACACAAAATTATCTGGGCCTTAATAAAGTTGACAATTAATTTACGTTATTGGTTGATATTAAATTTTTATGTTTATTTGTTTTTACATTTTTTTAAAATTTTTATTTATTTATTTTTTGTTTTTCAAAGAAGTCTACGTCTACGTAGTGTGTGTATTCGACACTAACAGAGGGTAATAGGAATGTAGTGTAGTCAACGACTACAAATGGCTATTGTAATAGGGGTAGTATAAAAAAAAATATATATAAAAGGAGGTTTTTTGTCAGAAAAAAAAAGAAAATTTGAGTTTTCCCGGGGGAATAGAAAAAAGAAAACTTGGCAGTAGAAGTGATTGAGTTGCTGAACGAACAGCGATGTATATGAGTAAATTCACAAAATAGCCGGAAAATTCCAAATTTGATGTAATTTTAATTTTATGAATTGTAAATCTGGAAAAAAATCAATTGATATATAAAACAAAAAAAAACATAAAATCATCAAAATTAGATCAGCCTGGGATTCTGCCTATCAGCAAATTTCGAGACAGGAAAACTTAATTATTCAAATGGATTTTCATATAAAAGACCAAATACAACAAAATGGGTTCTTTAAAAAAAAAAAAAAAATTAAAGAAAAAGTCGTACATAATTTTAAGGATACGTCATGAGTTCTGCTGTCATTGTGCGAATATGCTTCGCTTTGCTTGGATCAGCTTTTCATCTTGTCTCATTGAAATTAATAAATGATAATTGTGTTTTTTTATATTTTTTATTATTAATCAAAGAAAAAAAATTAAAATTTATAATCTGTAAATATCATATGGCTGCAGTGATGCATATCAACGTGGGTCTTTGATTTGGTAAGTTTTCCTTTGGTTGGTTAAATTAGATTACACTAAAGTTTCTTTTAATTGTGAATAACTTTTTTTTATTTCAAAATCTGAGTACCCTTTGTTAAGGGTTGTTAATTAACCAAAAAATAATATTTTAATTCTATAAATTGAAAATGATTTTACTTTTTTTTTAAATTTTAAATTAATATAATTATTTCTAACTTAAATAATTCGTTTTGTTATTTTTGGAAAATTAAAATAAAGAACGTTTTATTATTAAAAATACTAAATAACCGGTGAGACTTCCTAGAGGTGACTAAGGGGTGATGGATAAACAGTATTGATAGGGCATACTAATGAATTTTTCCGAAGAATTTTTAAATTAAATTGTAAGCATGTTTTTTTTTAAAAATGAATCATTTGTAGAGCGAAAAAAAAATGTCATGAAACTATTTACAATTTTTTTTTACGCGTCCCATCCGACGAGTCAGGCCGGAAAACATGCGATAGGATCATGATATATATATAAAATTTACAACTTTGCAAAGTATTAATATCAAATACGTTACATATTTATTATTTTTGGCGCCCAACGTGGGGCCACAAATTAATTTCACCCGTAATGTCTCTTACCATCTGATCTACATAGTGAGTTCCGAAGTATTCTGGCTAAAAATTTGCTCTATTTCATTGTGTTAAATTACTTGTAACCATTATTGAAATATGAATAAAAAGGTAATACTTTATTTTACATTAATGGAAATTTTGATAAGCAAATTCAGGAATGGAATTTACTCTTACAAAGGGTTGCTATAGAAACCATCTGAATTGACTTATCTTGTTTTTTTTTGTTGTCTTGTTCAGAATATTAATCAAGTTGAGAAATTCAGATTAACTTATTTATTCTGCACTCATTGAGTCAGTACTCTGAAATAAGGTGTTTTCTGTTGAAATCTTGGATTGATTTTAGGTTCATGCCACAAAAAAAATGTAGATGTCTGCCATGTATTGTTTTGAGCTCGCCCTTTTGTTTCTGTTAAAACTCGAACCAGTGTCAATATTTTGCGAAATATTTAATTGACGATTTTTGTTAATAATCAGTTGTGTTTTCCCTTTTTGATTTATATCCTTGATTGTGAAATTTTAATTTAAAAAAAAAAAATGTCAATTATATCGAACAATCCGGTGTAATTGATACATCTTCTCCTTATTGCAGTTTATGCAATAAAGATGTAAATACAAATACTTGTCATATTAAAACCGGTTGTGAGCATTTCTTACATAAGAATTTCATAGAATTTAATCCAAACATTCATACACAAATGATTACTAGACAACAAGAGCGTAATCAAAACGCAAATTTAGAAACCGAAGCATTACAGTCAGAACAAACAATATGTGTTGGGATAACGGATAATGAAGAAAGTAAAATTAATAGCTTAGTTACAGCTGCTGCGACTGCACAGCAAACAGTTGTTTAGCGAGCTTAAGCAGCAAATGACTACGTTGATTCAGTCTAGCTTAGGAACGACATTTAATATCTACTCTTAATTTTGAAACAAGTTACAATATTAATTACCGCCTGTACAAGAAAATGTACAAACTGTAGATCAATTGTTAGGAATAAATACTTTAAATACTAAGGAATTAAATTCAAACCAGGGATATAGCAATCAATCAACGAATACCGTAAATCATGCATCGGACAAAATAGGCCAAATAATTTACAATTGGAAAATACGATTTTCAGGCGGATTATCGGGCTTATCGGTCGAAGCATTTTTAAATAGAGTAGAGGCTTTGACGAGGCAGATACTAAGGGGAGACTTACCAGCCAGCATACTTTTGATGGTAAGGCAGCGGATTGCTTTTGGTGTTATCATCGTTCAGTATCGAGAGTTAAATGGAGTCAACTGAGTGTTGCATTGAAGACTCAATATAAAGACACTCGTACTAACATGGATTATCGTGAATCAATTCGGGTTAAGAAGCAGAAACCTGGAGAGAGCTTTGACTTTTTTTATGAATTCATTTTACAGCTGGTAGATTTCTTAAATCAGCGAATGCCGGAAGTTGCGTTAGTGAAAATCCTTCAAAGGAACCTTTTGCCGGAAATACAGCAGAAGATATTATATCTTCAAGACTTTTCGGTTGCACATTTGCGGGAAATTTCTAGAAATCGCGAATTATTTATGCAAAATTTGGCCAAAAAGAATTTTTTTTTTTTTGGTATGTTGAACAGAGATGGACTAAGCCAATAGATTTGTGGCTTATATGTCCAAATAATAAACTGTCGTAATTTTTAGTCACGATTATGTATAAAACGTAACAAAAAAAAAAGAGCGGCCGTAATAACTGGAGTGAGCATGTTAAATTTAATTGTGTGTGTGTGTGTAAGTTTGCTTGTTGAGTTCTTGAAAGTCAGACAGTGTTGTAAACTTTGGCTGAAAACGAAAAGGAATGTCATCGTAATTGAAAATGATTGAACGCAAAAAAAGAAAAAAAAAAAAAGGAAAGAGGAGGAAAAAGAAAAATTCTAAAAGGATAAATTGGCTTTTCTAATAAAGCAAGTTAGTTCCCCGAGATGACGTACATTTTTTGCTGCAAAGAGATCGAGGAGACAGCCATATAACTTGAAGAAGCTAAAGGAATCTCTAATGCCATCAAGCCTGTGACATCTGAAGATTAGATGCTCAGCAGACTCAACAACATTGCAAATTTCACAAACATCACATGGTATAGCGCGAATCATTTTTAAATAAACTTTGTCATAAGTGTGACCACTCATGAGTCTATAAAGAATTTTGATTTCCCAGGAATTAAAGGAAGATACAGAGAAGGGTTTGAATTGAAATGTGGGATTTAATTTATAGAAAAGACGATTGGATTTAACGCGCGCGATTACTTTAAATTCGACGTTTAGCTGTTGAAGGATGTGGTTGCGAATTGCCCGAATTGCTTCATTGGGAGTATATTTGATGGACAAAATTGTCCCATCAACACGAGCTCTCCCTGCATGAAAGTCGGCTTTTACATTTAAAAAAAAGCCGCAGTGGCCAGGTACCCAAACGAGGTGACAGTCATCCACTTGAGATTCGTGGAACGTCTTGTGAATGTCAAACACATATTGATTTTCTGCATCTCTTTTATTTATTAGAAGTAGAGCTGACCTGCTGTCGGAAAAAATAACAAAACGTCTGATATCATCGGAAATAGCAAAGTTCCTCTTCCACTTTGACTCGAAGTATTGTTTCAGATAGATGTTTCACGACCGAGAAGCCAGATACATTACGTCCGACGGAACCGTCAGTGGCATATATATCATATCCGTTGTTGTGATAAAAAAGGAGCTTTTCTTGGCATAACAACCTTATACAAGAGATGTTGACATTTTGTTTTGAGGTAGAGATCGGTTCGAGAATGTTCATGAAGACTTTGCATTTGCTGGTAATGAAATTCAAGGGGGGAATTGAATGTAACTTATCAAAAATAGTTTTTGATAGCAAAAAGTATAGCTGCAAGTGACAGTATCACTGGGAGATATAATTTCCTGAAAAAAGGAAGGATTTATCATCTTGACTTTAATTAACTCCTTGGCAGTGCAAAAAAGGCCTCTTTCGGAAACTGGCCATTCACCAGATATAACATTGAGAATATGTTGAGGAGTTGAGGATGTCAGTCCAGTACAACGCTCCAACATTCGGTTTTCAAATGCTTGTATACGTTTTTCAATATATTTTGGGAAATTGCAACATGAGGAATGTCCAAATTCAATTTTGGACCTGACTAGAGATTTGTAAACGCTCAAAGCATTTATGGGAGGCAAGCCTGCCTGATTGTTTGTCATGAGTTTGATGATGTTGCATCCAGACTGACAATCTTTGAACGCCTTTTCATAATTCCCACGAAGGGTTAAGCTGTCATTTAAAATTCTTCCAAGAAATCGAAGAGATTTTACCTGATTAACTTGGGTACCTTTGAAAAGAAGTCTGATTTCACGTTTAGAACCTTTGGCAAAATAAATAGTGTTTGTCTTGCTGGGGTTAAAATATAAATTAAGATCAGCGCATGCATCGAAAAACAAGTTCGATTTCATCGAGAGGTTATTGACAGCTGCTGGAAAAGATGAGTCGGCGGATACGATTAGAAAATCGTCTGCATATTGAAAAATGTGAGTATTGTCATCTTGAAGATTATGCAAAGAAGCTGCGTATAAATTGAAGAGTATGGGGCTTAAACAACTGCCTTGTGGGATCCCACCACATATTTCAACTTTTTCGGTACCCATCACAAACACACGCTTGGATAAAAAATTAAGTATCCACAGCCGCATTTGAAGAGGAATCGAAAAGTTTAGGATAATTCTACCGAGCTTAATCAAATTGACACAGCCATAGGCTTTGCAGATGTCCAGGGAGAGCATGACAACCATTTTCCCTGCTTTTTTTAAGCTGGCTATGAGAAAACACAGTTCATTAACGCACATATTCGTAGATTTGCGTTTTTGATAGGCGTAAGACCGAGCTTGAATAATGTTCTTAGTTTTCAGGAAAGCAGTTAGTCTCTCCTTAACCATGAGGTTGATGGTCTTTATGAATACAGATATTAGTGAAATTGGTCTGAAGCTACTTAAATCATTTAAGTCCTTACCTGGCTTGGGAATGGGAACTATTTTGATGCAACGCAAATCAGAGGGTATAAAGTTGGTGAACCAGCAGTTGTTAATTGCATGCAAAAGCACGCTAAAGCTTCCTCCAGACAGTGCTCTGAGCATGTCTTACTTGATTTTATCACAACCTGCAGCAGTAGCTCTCTTTCTGGAATGTAAAACATACATTAGCTCATGAAATGAAAAGGGTGTGTTACTGACACTACTAAAAGGAATTGAAGGCATTGTAATAGGATTAACAATTGGAATGTAGCTCTTGAGCATATCTAAGTATTTTTTATTATCACGGTCATTCCATACAGCACAACCGCTTAATTTTCGACTAGAATGTCGATGACCATTGATATAATTCCAGAAGGAACGAGGATCGCCGTTACCACATAACTCTTTAATAGCGATGGCTCTATGTGCCCTTTTCGCCTTTCTAACTGCAGACCTCGATTCTGTCAGTATTTTCATATATTCAGTGTAGTTGGCTGGATTGCCGTATTTACTCATTTTTTTTCTTGCAGCTTGGTATTTGCGGAAAAGTGTTGACAGGGAAGGATTCCACCAAGGTTTAGGTGAGAAGGACTCAATGTCAGGGAAGTTGGTTCTAGCAGACATGACCACAGACTGAAAGGCACTTTGAATTGATGATAAATCAGAAGGAAGATCAACTTTAGACAGACGGTCCATAAGGAAGTTGCGTGAAATGAAATTTACTATTTTCTTGACGGAATTCTTACAACTGTGGAATATAATGGGGGAGTGCTGACTTTTGCCAATGGAAACATTGGACGTGTTCCAGTTGAAAGATAAAATAGTTGAGTTCGAGAAAGTTAGATCCAAGACACTGTTCGCCGTGCGACCGCTCCGGTTACAGTGAAAGGTAGTATTGCCGTTATTTAAGACGCTGAAACTGCTGGAATTGATGGCACTTACAAGGATTTTGCCTTTGTTGGTAGAGACTTTATCGCCATACAGGCGGTGTCTTGCATTGAAATCTCCAGCTAGAATCACATTTTGTTCACCGTCAAGAAAGTCGCATAATCTCTGAATCTCATCACGAAAGGTTTGCACATCGAGACTGGGTGGAAAGTAGCATGAGGCTATGAAAAGATTCGGTTTCAGGTTGATGGTTTTGATGATGATGATGTCAACGGCAGAGTTATAGGGAATATGTCTGAAATTGACACCTTTCTTAACTAATATACTAACACCACCATAGCCATCATTTCGGCATTTGGTGGCTGAGGCATAATTCGAAACTTTAACTTCGAAACAATTTTCATCTTTCAAAAAAACTTCACTTAAGTAACAAAAATCAATCTTGTTTGAGTTTAAGTAAAAATCTAGAAAAGTTAGGTTACGTCGGACACTTTGAATATTATATTGTAAAAAGGATATCATGTTGAAACTTAAGAAAGAACCCCAGCGGATTTCCTCGCAGTACTGGATGCTCGAACGGGGCAAGAAATAGCACAGACAAACATTTTTTCTTCAAATTCTTCAATAAGATTGTGAGGGATCATCGGACGGATACTTTCTTGAATCGCGAGAATTAATTTTTCAAGTTCTGAAGACCGCAAATAGTTGTTTGAAATTTTCGGTCCAAGAAGGCTTGTTCCAGACGACTTGGGGGTGTATTGGGAGAAGGCTTGGTGGGTGAATTGATAAGAGATTTGGAGGGAACCAATTTCCTTTTGACGACAGCAGTGTATTTATTTTTGGTTAAGATTTTGTTGGCATTTTGATCATCATCCTTGGTCGAAATTGCAAGCGTGTTCCCCAGTGGAGGGAAATTGCCGTCATAAGTGTTGTCATCGAGACATTCGAAATAATTTTCGGAAAAATTCTCTTTGACCTCTTTATACGAAAGATTTTTAATCGCCATTATCCTGTTGATGTTTAATTCAATTTCCCTATTAGGGCAACACTTATTGAGAGCGTTGTGCTCACCTGAGCCACAGGACAAGCACTTCATCGCCTCACAATTTACACACTTCGGAGACTTTCCACAGTTAAGGCACCTGCTCTCTTTAGCTTTGGAGAATTTAGATACGTGACCGTATCTGCCAAACTTAAAGCACTGCTTTAAAATGGGTACAAAGTATTCGACCGGCAGATTACAATAGTTAAATTTTATTGCCTTAGGGAGGGCTCTCCCTTTGAAGCCAACTTTGATGCTGGTTGTGGGAATCCACTCGTCTTTGTTGTTGGGATTTCTTCTTTGGAAACGGACAGCGGAGTTAATCGGAATATCGGATACGGCGGTTTTAATTATATCATCGACACTATATGTGCATGGGATGTTTTAAATAACTCCAAATCTCTCAGTGAACGACGTCGGTATGTACGCTTTTAAATTCTTTTTATTAAATTCATTATTCATAACAAAATTGTTGGCATTGACAGCGGAGCTGAAAAGCAGTTTGGCTCTACCCC
Organism: Glossina fuscipes; assembly: GCF_014805625.2. Classification (NCBI taxonomy): domain Eukaryota; kingdom Metazoa; phylum Arthropoda; class Insecta; order Diptera; family Glossinidae; genus Glossina; species Glossina fuscipes. The sequence goes on along the minus strand of NW_023998464.1, from coordinate 7,045,050 downwards.
TGCTGACAACTTTTAATTCTTTTAAGCCGTACATACCGAAATCTTTCAAGTAATCATAGAAATAGAGATTGGAGTTAATATTGATGCGATTTCCTTCTGCGTCCGCGCACGTTTCGACAAAAACGACAAAATTGCAGTTGGAAAGGCAATCGTACAAATTAATCTCGAGACTTGGGGCGGCTGTGGCATCCAAATCAGAGGGCTTGTCTACTAGGTGGAATTAAAACATTTGCGTTAGCTTCTCCGTTATCAGATAAAAGAATATTATTCTCACCCATTTTCGATCTCTTGGTGTGCCCAGTGGCGTTCATGTAAAAATTTTCAAAACAAAAAAATTTTCTCTATTAGTAGTTATAAGATCAGACCCAGTCTCCATAAGGAGACGGGCTGATGTTGTTTTGGTTGTTATCACAGGGAACACAAAAAGAAAAAATCACAAAGAAAAAACAAAAAATAATAATTGAATATATGTATTGCTTCTAAATTTTTCTCTCACGAGAGATTCCTCCTCCTTCCCTCCTTTTCCTTCTTTAAAATTGTTTTCTTTGGTTATTTTATTACTTTATTAAACCTCTTTTCCTTTTATCAAATATTTAAAATCTCTTCTTTTTTTTCCTTAATTTTTTTTTTTTTTTTTTTTCACTAACACCGGTAAACACAAAAATTATCCAGCTGCCGTTTGCGGAGATGACGTGTTGTGTCAAGTGTGAATGAAATGCGGCCAAAAAGAATTTAAACAAATCCGGCTGTTTTCACAATAAACGCGTATCTGAAATAAATAAAAGAGATGGTGCTCAGGATGTTGATAAGTGTACTGGAAAACTGGAAGAACTTGGACTAGTCCACTGGAATTGTCAAAAGACTGGTCATCATTATCATGAGTGTTTTGCAGAACGAAATATTTTCTGTTACGGTTGCGGTAGGTGTACCGCAACATTTGGTGAAATGTATATAAACTTACAAAAATGCACCTCGTGTCACCTCGTGTACAGAAATGTGCACGATGGTAAAAACCATAAATCCAATTATTGAAAAATTAACATCTGATGAAATTGCGGTTTATCCTTTGCAAGTACAAATGTTAAATATGAATGGCAAAAACCGACAGATGCCCTACCCAAGGTTTGTTCGCGGCCGTTACAAGTTATTTTGGAAAATGTTAAACGAATTCAACCTATGGCATCTTCTATTTTTGAGAGACCCAATGATGTTCGTCCTTATGCTGACGTTATACTATTCGAAAAAAAAATCAGTTGGCTAAAACTTATTTAGAATCAGGCAAATTTTTGAAGCGCATAATATCATCAATTTGAACTGCAGATGGTAATTTACAAAGTATTTTTGAATTCACAAAAACTGTTATTTCTTTTCGTGGTGTTGAAAAAGTGATTCAAATTTTTGTCATTCCATCTTTATCGAAAGATTTATTCTTGGTTTGTGATTTTTGCAAATTATTTGATCTTTGAGTTGTATTTCAGAAATTTCTACTGGTCAACCTAAACCGGTAGAAACGACCATATCGTGTGAGTTAAGCAGTTCACAACTGCAGCAATTACAGAACATTATTAAAATATTTCCATCATTTGCTAAAGAAGGTTTAGGAAGGACAAACATTCTTACTCATACGATTTATGATTTAAGTGCTAAGCCAATTAAGCAAAGGCATTTCCCCGTTTCACCTGCAATTGAAAGAATGATGTATGACAAGCTTGATCGAATATTGAAATTGGGCGTTATACAGGAATCTAATAGTGCGTGGAGTTCACTTTGCGTTTTAGTACGTAAGGCTGGGAAAAATCTGTTATGTAGGCAGGTAAAGCCACTGTTAAAGATGCGTATCCTTTGCCTCATATAGACGGTATACTTAGCAGGTTACCTTAAGCTTATTTTATTATTGCACTTGATCTCAAAGACGCCTTTTGGCAAATACCTCTAGATAATTATTCTAGAGACAAAACTGCGTTTACTGTTCCAGGAAGACCATTGTACTGTTATGCCATTTGGGCTTTGTAATGCACCTTAAACAATGTCGAGATTAGTGGACAAAATAGTACCAGCTCATCTAAAAAATGAAAAATATTTGTGTATTTAGATGATCTCCTTGTAATATCTGACACTTTTCAGCGCCATATAGAAGTTCCGTCTTTATTATCGAAACTGCTTAGGAATGCCGGTTTAGCTTTAAATGTAGAGAAGAGTAAGTTCTGCGTTGAAGAAGTTAAATATTTAGGACATATTATTGAAAAAGGTGTCATTCGCACTGATCCAGATAAAATTTCTGCAATTATCCTGCTCCCAAAACTGTAAAAGGAATACGTAGATTCCTTGGCATAAGTGGTGGTGGAAAATTATGCAACTATTTGCGCTCTATTAACTGATCTGACTAAAAACAGAAAGAAATTTGTGTGGAGCGATACAGCTCAACAGGCATTTCAAGATTTAAAATATTTATTGAGTTCTACACCTGTCTTGCATAGTCCATATTTTTCCAAGCCCTTTTTAATTCATTGTGACGTAATCCACACAGGTATTGGAAGCGTACTTGTTCAATTTAATGCTGAAGGTGATGAAGTTCCTATTGCACTCATGTCCAGAAAGTTAAATAAAGCTCAAAGAAATTACTCAGTTACGGAACAAGAGTGTTTAGCTGCCATTCTTAGTGTTAAAAAATTTAGGGCTTATGTCGAAGGCCATGGATTTACAATAGTTACAGATCATGCATCTTTAAAGTGGCTTATGTCTCAAGCGGATTTAAACTCCCGATTAGCAAAACGAGCTTTAAAACTACAGGCTTTTAACTTTAAAATTTGTCATCGAAAAGGCAGTCACCATATCGTTCCCGACATACTCTCACGTAGACGTCAGACGTCAGACGAAGAGAATTCAGTAGACTTACTAGATAATATTCCATAAAATTGTTATGTAAATGGCTTGACAGCTGATGATACTGGTCTATTTGTTGATCTTAATTCACCTCATTTTAAATCAGAAGATTCTAATACAGGGCATAGAAAGAAAGGCAAATAAACTGCTGGATGTAAAAATATTAGATGGATTTGTGTACAAACGAACTCAACATGAAGTAGGTGAGCAATTACATGACGATTTATGTTGGAAATTTTGGATTCCAAGTACGTTAATTAACGAAATTATTTACAAGGTCCACAATCAGTTGTGTGGTCTCCTTCATATAGGTGCTACGTAGATTCAATTGAATCTGTTCAAAAGCAATTCTTGCTGTTTGCCCTTAGAAATTTGGGTTGGGATCCGATTGCCTCTCTTCCTCCGTATGAAAATAGGTTGCTTCTGCTGTCCTTACCGTCTCTTAGGTTTGTTCTTGGCGTTTCTTTTGTAATCAAAGTAATAAATGGGGCTATTGACTCGCCTTCATTACTTGGTGAAATAAGCTTTACTTCTCTACGCACTTTATCTTGGTTAAGCATAGTCAGTGTAAATATAATTATGAGCTGTTTAATCCGCTCAGAGTTGTTTGCAAGAACCTAAATGACGGCTATCACTTATTCTCATTATCTTTAAAGTGCATTAAAGCAACATTGCTTAATACACTCGATTTACCTATGTCGTATTTAAGCTAGCTTTTATCCTTAAAAAGTCGTTACGTTTCGAAAGTGAATTATTGTCAATTTATTATCGGTTGCCAGGCTTTTGCATGTTTGCGATGGCTTAGGGGTTCATTTGCAATTTGCTCCTGTACCGGTTGTAAGTGTGCTCCTATGCTGATAGTGTACCTTTTTTTCCTTTTTCTTTTTTTTTTTCTTCTTATTTGTTTTATTATGCTTATACTCAATTTTATTGTTAATTAATATTAGTTTTGCATTAAGAGCCTATTGAACTCGACTGTTATTTGTTTAGTTGAGTTTCTAGTATAAGTGGAATAAATAAAATAAATAAATAAAATGACCGTCTGTCTTCACATTTAGGAATTATCAAAACGATAGAACGAATTCGTCGACTTTACTATTGGCCTAGCTTGGTTAATGACGTAAAAAACCATATAAATGTGTGCAATATTTGTAAAATGGGCAAAAAAAAAACTAAAGCGGTTATGAGCACTGATCAGGAGGTGGGTTCGGTGCGTGGTAGCGTTTACTGTGCAGCTGCTGTTTGGAGTTTATATCAAGCTTATAGACGCACAGACGATGATCGCGGTAAATCCTATGAGCTAGGCCAATCAACAGTGAAGTGCATGCGTGGCATATTACAATGCTGGATAAAGCAAGCTTGTCGTGTTGAATTTTTCAAACAGAGACAATCCAATCAATATGGTCTACATAGTAAATTTCATTTGCACACTGGGGAGGACTATTTCCTCAACCTATTTTTACAACCATTTGCAAATAGATATGATCTCTTTGTATATAATTTTTTTAGCTCAAATGATTACATCGGGTTTGCAAATTATCTATACGCAGGTAACTCAACATGAACAATACTTTTTACATTATATTAAAAACTAAATATTTTTCTTAAAGGATGAAGTGGCTATTATCCAAAATTTGGTATACTATGTCGAAAGAGCTTATCGTACGCCAGATTAAAAGTAAGGAAACTTTTTAATTTTGGCCAGGGTATTACAAAAAACTTAGCTAAATGAATGATAGTAGAATCAGATCAAAATCAGTAATTTGGTAATTGAAAGAAGTATATCCGGTTGTTGGTTGTTGGCGCTGGGTTATCTTACTGACTAGCACGCATGCGGATGTATTTGTACAATTTCTTACGTGCCATCATAAATTTTTGAAGTGTTTAATTGTAATAGAAATACTAAATGTAAAATTAGAATGAAAGCTCAGCTGATTTGATAAAGGCAGTCAGTTGCTTCAAATACCTAAAGTTACTAGTACGAAAAATGTCATATAAATTGTTATACAGGTTAAATATACTGAAAGATTGTCTAAGGATGTCAAACCTCCTGCACTCAAAAATAAGGTGCTCGGCAGACTCAGTGATATTGCAATCCTCACAGATGTCAGAGGATGAGACTTTGATCATTTTAAAATAGACCTTGTCGTAGGTGTGATTATTCATAAGACGGTGAAGAACTTTAAATTCCCATGTTGTGAATTTTCCTTTAGGTAGAAGCGTGGGTGGCAAAAAAGGGTAAATTTTGTAGAACAGCCGGTCACTTTTTTCTCTAGCTAAAACATGATACTCATCTTTCCATTCTTTTATGATGAGTTTTTTGACTAGCAGAAAAGCTTCGCTGGGGGGGGTAGTTTATGGACAAAACTGTACCATCGAACCTAGCTTGACGAGCATGGAAATCAGCTTTTTCATTGATACTAAAACCGCAGTGACCTGGGATCCAGATGATGTGGCATTTTTCAATATTTGGGTCTTTTAAAAGTTTGTAGATATCGAAGACATACTTATTGAATGGGTCTTTGTTCTTGATTAAAATTAGAGCAGATTTGCTGTCAGAGAAAACTACAAATTTTTTTAGCTTAATTTCAGATGCATGGATGATTGCTTGTCTGATGGCCAGAAGTTCAATGAAGGTGGATGATAGTTCTTGCAGAACTTTGAATTTTCCCATAAGTAAGTTTGGGTATTCAATAATTGAAAAGCTAGAGATGTCCGAATTGATAGATCCATCCGTTGCGTATATTTTGAAGTTATTTTCGACGAAGTGGTTAAGTTTTTGCAGACAAGCGGATGTATGCGTACATCCACCAATTGTGGCACGGCAGGATTGTGACTTACTTCACTATCCTGGATGTTTAACGTAACAACGAAAACGTTTCTGGATCAACACAACAGCGCCAAATGTTCAACTCTTTTGCTAACTTGGATACCAAATTCATCCCTGTGGAAATGCCCATCGTCGGGTAAGGGATATCCAGCTTATTTTAAATGCCCTTTACCACTGACAGCTGGAGCAAATGCTCAACTTTTCATTGGTGATGTTAATGGCGAGAGCGAGCTTAGTAGATTCAAAACTTGTTCCACTGCTAATAACGAAAATGCGAAGGAAGACGAGACAAACGCTTCAACGGTTGATATGCAGGAGTTGCGCATTGAGCTGCAGCCTTTATTAGGCGGTAAAAAAGCATCTTCGGAGGACTTGAAAGCTTTGCTTCGAAAGGAGCCCATCACTTCAGTTAACATAACCATATCAAATCCACAAGCAGAGAGTACTAATATATCGCAAACTTATAATTGTATCGTGGCTGCTGATCGAGAAAAACTTCAATTAAATTCTGATGGCTAGATATCCGATGGCAATAACCCGAACTGGATGACGCCGGAACTTCTAGCCTTTAAACTTCCAGATAGTGAAAATACTACTCTCACTGTGAGGCGCAAAAGAAATATCAAATGTCGACGGTTCTCAGTCGATTTAAGTCAAATGCGATCATTGCTTGGCGGTGGCTTACGGTGGTTTGAATTATTTGGCGCAAGTAGCAAGGTGTTTATTTTTTTGCACACTAATATATTTCATATTTCTGTATGCTTCTAAGTCTTTCAACAATGGCATTGTTTTTTGCATAATGTCACTAGGACAAGAAAAACAAAATTTGCCTTATCGCCATAGTCATGTCGGCCAGAAGTAAAGAAATCTGAACTTCATTCTAATGAAGGAAATGTGAAAAAAGATTACCACTTTCTACGGTACATTGCTCAATGCAAAAGGAGAAATCGACGATGATCTAATGTTAAGGAAATGCGTATTCTTCGGCGAATTGGAGAAACGTTTGCGCCAGACCGTTTGGCCATTTCTATTAAAATGTCACTCCTTCTCATCGACTTTTGAAGATCGAGCCGTCTTGACGGATATTAAACGGCAGGAATGTGAGGAGTTTACACGGCGACGTTTATATTCGCCCAAAGAACAAATATATTTCTGGAAAACCGTTCAATGTATTGTAGAAAAGGTGTTGTACGTACAGACTGTTCCAATCCGTTATTCTGCGGCGAAGACAATCCTAAGACTGAAATTATGAAAAACATCATTAAACTTTGCCTTTTACAATACCGGTATTTCTTATTCACAAGGTATGAGCGATCTTTTAGCCCCGGTTTTATGCGAAATACAAAATGAATCAGAGACGTTTTGGTGTTTTGTCGGTTTGATGCAGAGAGCATTTTTTGTCTGTACGCCAACTGACAACGATATTGATCGTAATTTTAACTATTTGCGTGAACTGATACGCATTATGCTTCCGCGGTTTTACGAACATTTAGAGCAGCATAGCGATGGTTTGGAATTACTGTACACTTGGGTTCACAGTCGTTTTCTTTTTTTGCGAAGCAATTTTCTCTTGATCGTCGGGCTTAATAATTTTATTAACATTGCTAACTTTTATTTCTGAGGTGGGATTAAGTGTCGCAGAAACTGTGAAGAACAAGTGTAGCAACTAACTTAATACAAAGTACATTTACATTTATAGCTTACTTCTTGAAGTGAATTTATCGAACATGATTTTTTGGGATGTCGTAGTCCAGAAGGCCACAAGTGTCAGGACGAGTGCGTCGGTTTTTAATGAGATTAGAATAACATGAGAAACGGGATTGACAGCATCCGCTTTCCACCAAACAGATGCCGGTGTGTACTGTTGAATAAGCAACTAAACTTTCACGGTGCGAAAAACATTTGCCACAAATCTTGGTGCAAAAGTTGACAGAATTACGACAGCTTTTGGAGATTGTTATACGCTTTTTAACTTACGTCGCATTCGTAAGGCTTCTCCCCAGTATGTGACCTTTCATGCTCTACTAAACGGCCCTTCTGATAGAAATTTTTACCACAATAACTGCAATAATTTTTCAACTCGCCGGTATGAAATTCTATATGTTGTTTCAGATTATATTTGGATATGAACATCATTGAGCATTGTTCACATTTATAAGGTTTTTTGGTACCACATCAGTAGGTATAAGTCGCCGATATGGATCAATTGTCTTATATTTAGCTCCACATTTATCACACTTGAATAATTCGCGATCAACGTCTTTATGTACATCGCGTATGTAAATTCGATGTTGCTCTTCACTAGTAAAAGTTGTATTTTTGCAGGGGCGACATGCAATCGTCACACGAATCGTGTCACGATGTCGCTTTAAGTTTTCATCCATGCAAAAGCGTGGTTCAAAACAGCAACAAAAAAAGCCACCAGGAGATTCATGTTTTTTAACATGTTTCACAAAACCATTTAGGGAGGTCAGAGCAAAGTTTCACTAGCACTGGTTGATTTCCGATGACGTTGGATCCATTGATAAGTGTGGAATTGCCTAGAAGAAACCGAGTATCATTATGGTTACTCATTCAAATAAACATTCCTTGACGAAATCGGAGAGATATATTCTTTAAGCGTTTTATTTTTCCTGTAACATTTATTAACCTTTTTTAACGACACTCAACTGAAGATGTTTAAATGGTTCTTGAATACCTCCAAAGAGAACAATAAAACTATTATATTTAGGCAAGATATATCTTTAAATATCCCGCGCTTCTTCATCTAATGCAAACTTCTTTCGTTCACCAAATATCCAAAATCATGCCTCGTTACCTTATAGATGCTTACTTTTTGCAGTAAAGAAGAGAGCCCGAGCATAAGCGGTCCAAATTTGGTAAAATTATTCCAAATCAGCACTTGTTATGGTGCGAAGGCTTACTTTCAAGTTGCTATTTAAAACGAATTTCCTACGAATTTTTCTTGAAATCTGTTAAAAATTGTCATGAGCGGCATGAATGTGAGGAACGCTCAAATATATTGATTTGATTTAATCCTTTTAACAGAACTTTACCTTTGGCCAAATCACATCAACGTAGAAAATGCTGTCAAAATATATTAAAAGTAGCGACCTTGTACGTTAAACACAACAACAACGCACGGCAGGCAGAAACGCATAAACTTCATTTATTCTGAATTGTGTAGGGCATAAAAAGAGAAAATGTTTTTCGAATTTTCATACAGTTTCAACAATTTATTTTGTTATATTCAGACATTGCTGTTTGTATAGCCTTTATGGGTATTCGATGACCGAATAGTGCAGCAATTAATATTGGAAATTTAAAGAAATTGCTTTTATACCATCTGAAGGTCTTCCTTCGCGATCTTGTTTCTTGCATTTGTTTTTCAATGATTTGAAATTTCTCTAAGCAAATTTGTTTCTTTCCATTTCTGACTTATGCTCAAATTTTCTACGTAATGTGTACATATAGTACAGCTGCTACTATGACTCAAAGGATCTTTCACAAACTATACATCGATTTCCTAGGTCCATATCCACGTAGTCGGACAGGAAACATTGGAATATTTGTAGTTGTAGACCACTTATCAAAATTTCCTTTTCTGGCTCTTAAAAAATTAACCACTGATGCAATATGCAAATATCTACAAGAAAAAATTTTTCACGTTTTTGGAGTATCCGAAATTACCGTATCAGACAATGGTGTACAATTTAAGTCTTATCAATTTAAAGAATTGATTAAGAAAAAGAATATTACTCACACTTTAACAGCTGTTCATTCACCTCAGGATAACGCATTGGAACGTGTAAATCGAACTGTTATTGCTGCAATTAGAGCTTATGTCAACGTAGATCAGAAAAATTGGGATGAAATTCTTAGTTAAATTGCTTGTGCATTGCAATCAAGCGTTCACTCTGCGATTGGGATTGAGCCATATTATATCATATTTGACCAACACCTGATTGCAAATGCAAAAAGTTATGTATTAATTAAACAAGCAAAAATAATGGAAGACGGGACGGCAAATTTCTTCAGGGAAGATTCCTTAAATATCATCCGGAAACAAGCTTGCAATCATATTGAAAAGCAGTTTAAGAGAAATGAGAAAAATTACAATTTGAGAACGAAAATGATAACTTACAGAGAAGGACGAGAAAAAGGACAATGTCGTAAATTATCTCCTTTATTTATAAAAGCAAGAGTAAAAAAAAAGTTAGGTAATTCATATTATGATTGAACAATTTAGGAGGCAAATATATTGGGACATATCACGCAAAAGATATACGTCAGTGAAGATCATTAATCATCTTTGTGGCAATTTTTTTTGTTGCCATAAAGGCGGTTCTTCGTAGGGGAATTGTAATAGGCACTGTAATATTGTAACGGCCGCGAACAAACCTCGGGTAGGGTGTCTGTCGGTCTGTATCAACCGCAAGCAGCGGAATAACGGCATGCCGTTAGACAAAATCATGCGATTTTGTGTTACTGCTTATAAATCACGTGATCTTGCGGGATATGTTTTTTTTATTCTTTTCTGTTTTCCTTGTTTACAGGTACAGGCAGAATCGTATGATTTTGCGGTACTCCTTTTTTTTCCTTTTGCTCTTGCAAGCATAGGCAAGAAATCGTATGATTTTGCGGTATTTTTGCTTGCTTTTGCAAGTACAGGCAGAATCGTATGATTTTGCGGTACTCCTTTTTTTTCCTTTTGCTCTTGCAAGCATAGGCAAGAAATCGTATGATTTTGCGGTATCTTTGCTTGCTTTTGCAAGTACAGGCAGAATCGTATGATTTTGCGGTATTCCTTTTTCCTTTGCTTTTGCAATCATGGGCAAAAATCGTATGATTTTGCGGGATCTTTGCTTGCTTTTGTGAGAGTAGCGGCAAGCCGCTATAGAGAGAGCAACAGGAAGAAGAAGAGGGAAATTGAGTAAGAACGAGAAGTTTGTCTGCTTTTTAATTTGAAGATAGAGGAGAGAACAACTTGGGATCTGATGGAGTGCGGACGTGTCCGCGAGTTGTGTCTTCAGTTTTATTAAATAAAAAAAAAAAAAAAAAAGGTTAAACGTTTTTGTGAATCCAAAGAAAAAAAACGCCACTTTAAAGAAGAAATATCCTAAATTTACATTGAGTGATATTTGACAGAAAAATTCATCCAAATTCTAGACCGGTTAATAGCCATAAAAGTTGTGAATTTGTCACCTATTGATAATTAATTCATTGATTTCGTTTGCCTGAATATAAAAAAAAAGGAGAAACAGAAAGAAAGAATATAAAGTTAAACAAGAAGCAAAAAGTTTTTCTACTAAGTGAATAAGGTAGAAAATTGTTGATAAAAAAGGGCATTTATGAACAAATGGCCGTATTTTTTTTTGTTGTTAATTTTCTGAAATTCTTACCAAAATGAAAGTTCAACGGCAAACATTAAGTGTCGAAAAGAAAAGTTGGAAAAAATGTCGCATCAATTAGCTGCGAAAGATTGACAAAAAAAAGGGAGATTTCACGTTGTACAAAATCTCAGGAAACTCCCAGGCGTCAATGAGACAGTTTGTCATATGAAGAAAAAATACCTTTTCATATAAAAAGACTGCTAAAGCAAAAAAAAAACAGTCGTGCATAAATTTCCTAAACATCATTAGTACATAAGTATCTTAAACACATTATTGCTAAAATGTCTTAACCATTATTATTGGAAACTTGGAGTATTTTTGTTGGTTTCATCATTACGTGTTAAGAGGAAAAAAAAAATAGAAATAAAGAAAAAAAAAGGAGCAAATCTAGGTGTTTACTTCAATCCGCATGGATTGGAAGGAAAAAAAAAACTGCTTCCCCAGTTTGTTAACTTGTGAACCACGTACCCACCCGTGCATCCACACACGCAACAATGGAAGCTAAAGTTTGATCCAGGTGAAGAAGTTTCGTAGAAGGAGGGGAAATTGCCGAAGGAGACAGCCACAACATCGCGATTGGATTATATTGTAAGTTGTTTTAGTTTGTTTACTTCCCTTTTTTTTTGTTTTTGTGTCTCCGATGCGTGGCTAAGCGTTACAGCTGCCACCGCTGCAGCTGGGAGAAAAAAGGGGTGTGCATATGTAGGGCAGACGCCAGCGGTTACAGACTGACTTACGGTGGACAGACGGACGGTAGACAACCGACGGGACCTTTTCGTATTTTTTTATTCTTTGTCAGGAAAATATATATACTCTACCGGCAACAAAAGTAGCTAAGACCGTGACAATATTAAAAAAAAAATAAATAAATAAAAGAAAAGCAGTTATTTGTCACAGAGAAAAAAAAAAGAAGAAAATTGAGTTTTCTTGGGGGATAGCGAAAGAAAATTTGGCAGTTGAGAGATTGAGTTATTCGAACGAACAGCTATGTGTTCATTTGAAGTGATTATAAACTCAATTTTGATTTGTCAGTTTTTGGAGATTTTGAAATTTGGTTTTTATTACATTTTTAAAAAGGACTATCATTTCATTGATATTTTTTTCAAAAGGAAAGAAAAAAAGGAAAAATAACAGAAACTTCTTCTTGAAAAAACTACAAAAAGTGAAAATTTATATAGCTATATTGTGAATAAATCTATGTTACGAATTTCGACCCTAACAACACGCAAGCTATAATTCAAAAGAAGAAAATACACAACAAATTCCAATTCTGTCCAGTTGGTTCACTCACACGTTACTAATTGAAATAATTGCGTGGTTCTAAGGATCAATTTCTTACCAATCATCCCTAAGGCGTTGAAAATATCTATCTTCCAAGCGGTTACGTGTCTCATCGAATCAATGAACGACAATTTGTTTTCGTATTTTTTTTCTTATTATTAATCAAAAACTTTAAAATTTATAATCGGATAAAAAATCATATAGCTGCGGCGATGCGCATCGACGTGGTTGTTTGATTTGGTAAGTTTGCTTTTATTTGTTAAATTAAATTAATCTAAATTTGCGAATAACCTTTTCTGTTATAAATCTGAGTAATCTTAATTAAAAATAATTTTATTATTCTATAAATTGTAAATAATTTACTTCTTCTAAAAAAAAAGAAAAAAAAATATAAATGTCCTTGAATTGTGATACCTTTTTTAGATTTTGAATTAGTTTATTTATATTTAACTTAAATAATTTCGTTTTGTTATTTTTTCTATTTCTTTTTTTTGGAAAAATAGCTGGTGAGCCTTCTTGGGGTGACTGAGGGGCTGAGGGTATAACATTGTATTTATCCGGGAAAAAATTTCAAATTAAAAGCAAGCATGTTTTTTTAAAATAATGAAACATATGTGGCGTAAAAAATAAATTATCATGAAACTAAACAAATTTTTTTTACCCATCCCATCCGACGAGCCAGGCCGGAAAACATGCGATAGGGTCATGATTTAAATAAAAATACTTAGATCCTTGCAAAGCTTAAATACTAAATACCTTACAACCCACTGCAATCTATATACCACCCATTGATTCTACAGGTGTTCTTATTTCTAATCTGTATACCACCCATTGCATTCTGTCACAAAACATATGACTATTAAGTTTAATTCTTATGTGGACATTAAGATTTCTGCTAAACGGCTGATCATAAAAACATTTGAAGCGTATTATTTTTTTAAATTATTGAAAAAATGCAATTACGGGTTAATCTAGTGTTTGTTAAAAGCATAAAGAATCAGTTGACAAGCTAAAAGTTATCGCTTATTATTTAAAAATGGATGAAGAGAATCCCACTTGCTTTTTATTTTGCATGCTTATCTTATTGTGAGCGGCTCTTCATTGTTCTTCCTGGGCTTTTTTCCAGCTAGCCAAAACCAACTCGTTGAAATGTATGGAACTGGCAATGTAACAACTAAACCTACAGAATTGGATGGCGTGAAGTAAGCCGGGAACAGCCATTGAATGATGTGCATATTGATAACCCATCAGGTTCTTTAACAGTAAATCAATTTTGGAGTAAATAAGGATATATAAAAAAAATTATATTTTTGATTTATCTGTTTGTTGCAAATAAAAGAACCTCCTCTTATCAGTCGCTTTTATTGACCAAGACAGATTTGCTCTTAACCAAGAATTTTTGTCCGCAGATGATTTTGATGTAAAATTCGAGAAAATCTCAGTTTTCTTGATTGTTTTTATAATTTATATATATTAGTATTCTTTGGTATCTTCAAGCATTCCATATATCACATAAGCCAAGGAATTCATAATTGTCACCATTTTTATTACATTTTGCATACGTTTTCATAGCTCAGAGTACCGTCTTTACATGCGCTCCCTACAGAAGGAAATGCAAAAATCTCTACCAAATTCCCCATCTGAGTCTGTAAAATATACTGAATTGATGGTTCATTATTCGTCCAAGATATTGTACTTTCTATGTTATTCTTTAAATAGCACGAAGCACATTTTGCTGACATATAACATCTACCTCCAGGATCGATGTGGTATAGTTATACTCTCAACACAATATAAAGCATATGAACTAAATACATCAATGAGTCCAGCAGATGTCTATCATATCAATATACTCTTTGTCATATTTCTGAAAGATAGGTCCATTGGCTGATTCTTGAGCATATCCTGTATTTTACAATATCGAATATCTGCTTAATGAAGTCAGCGGAGAAGATTCCATTGACGTGGCCCGACCATCAACGATTCTGAAAATACCCCGGGCAAAATTAAATCGCATTTAACAGAATGCTTTCATTAATCATCTATAGATAAATATGATAAAAGGATCACATGATTGTCTCGCCGATTCGCTATAATCCAACTAATTTACATAACAGCATTCCAATAAAAGAAACAATAATGGGAACGTCGTAAAATATTCGAAGTGATTGGTGTGGCCTGGAAAACAGTTTGTCATTGAATAAGGAATAAATCACGGCGAGAGCTTCAATTTTTTCATACTCTTATCATATACATCGGTAGCCCCATAAAAGTACGGAGAATAAAAAAGCCAAAGCAGCCAAATGCAAAGCTGCGTCCCTATTTATATCAGTTAGATGATTTAAAGCACCCATTCCTAATAAATATGTGGCGGTAGCCACATGAAATCGGCGGCATTAACATTAATCCCGGCTTGTAGCATAACCTGCACAACTGCAGCATGACCTTTGCGACAAGCCCAGTGTATAGGGCGCGGTCCTTGCGTACTCAAACAAGGCAAATCAATAGGCGCTGAATGCTCTATTAAATAGCGCATCATTTCCACATTACCATTTAGAGCCATACAATGAGCTGGGGTGTACCTATGAGATGGTATAACTGATGCATTGAAAAACTTTATCCATGCTAAAAATTGAAATAAAGAGTAACATTTTATGGCATCATTTGAAAAATTTTAAATTTAATAAAACCTTTCCATAATCTACAAAACCTGTGTTCATAATCAAGAAATTAAAGATCTGAACATATGTTTGAAAATTGAACTTGGCGACACTTTTAGATGTAAAACCAGGTAAGACCAAGCGCTTTCTCTATCCAGAATGGTTTTGTGAATGGGAACCAAAGCCGAAATGAAACATAGTGTTATTTTTTGTTGTGGTCTTTTAACACTTGAATAACATTTAAAATTCCGCCGCTGACAATGTTCTTCGCATATTCGGCTATTGTCAAGCTAAAAATAATAATCTATTTCGATTATTATCACGCTTTTCCACACCACCCATGAGGTACAGTGATAGGCGCGTTGCCAATTGCTTGAAATGGCTGGCTCACCTATAGGCCTACAACATTATATACTTAATATAATGGTACCAATTATATTAATTACATTAAATGTCACATTATCACATTACTTTAAATAAATATAACATGCATTATATTTACAATGTTATAAAATAAATCCTATTATCTATAATTAGTTTGTAAAAGACGACACGTTGCGGACCGGTCTCTCCCTCCAATTTTTGCCGCTCAGCGCTAGTTGAATGGTGTATGTTAATAAATTTCTTCTGTGATTATCTCCGTTTTTGCAAGTTCCTTTCTCTTTGAAAAAGGCAATTCGGGAGATAATGGCCGCCACAGCATGTTCCTTTATATTTTTATCCGGCATATATTTTTCTGTTAAGTATAATAGGTGATACACATCTTCAAATACCGTGTTGACGTTTTCTTTAACGAATTCTGTTCTTCAAGTCGATAATTAAATTTTTGGGTGATCTCATAGTCGTCGTCGGTCGATGTCTCCCAGAATTCCTTCTGGAAGGTAATAAAACGTTTCGTGATTTGAATTATTTGCCATGGTACCCGCAACCGTTTTCTAATTGTTGGCGCCATGTTGCATATGAATCGCTCCAATAGGTCCTGGCTTACCCTGTACCCTGAAATTGAAATGTCAGGGTAAGCCCGCAGCTGTTCTTCTACTATCTTGATGAAGTTGATTGCAGTCAGCCGATACCTCCGCCATCTTGTGCTCCTTTTTCATATAATTTATTGCAGTTATTAAATCTTTTTTGTTGTGCTGCCAAGTATTATTATTCAGTTTGTTTCGATGGAAAACGTTGTTGAATTTGGTCATCGCTGGAATAAATCGATATGTCCTCATTATCTTGGGGCCGCCTCTGACCTTTGCGTCTATAGCCGATCTTAAAAACGGTGGCGTGACGTTATCGTAGAAGGGTATGACAGCTTCGGGATACCGCGGCGACGGTGCGACGACCGACAGTAAAACTCCTTTATTTAGCCAGAATCTACATTTGGCTAAGTTCCCATCCTTCAAATATTCGTCTTTTAGCTCGGCTATAATTTTCGTATTGTAGTTTGAGTCGCCTTGCATAATTCTATGAAATCTGGTAATTAAGTGTATGTAATCATGCAAGAGGCGTACCTTGTGCCGCGTTGCATTACTTGATTTTCGAACGTACACTCCGGTTTCAAACCCTCTGAGTGTTCACTTTTGCGCACCGGACCTGTCGTTCACAACTCCCTTTATGTCCAGGCCAATACCTTTTTATTAATTTTATATATTTGTGTAGAATTCTTTTGGCCCCGCGGTAGCGAAAAAATCCATGTATCTCGAGTAGCATATTGAACGCCATCAATATGCTACGCACTCTGAATAACAGAAACCTCTGTATTTTGTCTGCTTCTCCTTCTTCATTGTAGCAGCACCCATACAGCCTGTCTTCTGCTGCCGAATACGTCGTTTCTGGTTTCGTAAACACTTCGTCGAAGGTTAATACGACTACTTTGTCTTCAGGGGTTAATCTTCCTACCACCTCTCGTAGCCCTTCGACATCCGGCAATATCTGGTACACTGTTATGTTGACTGCTGCGTACTCCGGTTCGTTGAGATGACGCCGTTTTGACAATGTCCCTGCTGCCCCCTCTATCAGTGGCTCGTCCGCATAGCGCCGTTTTCGGGATATCCTCGCTGCTGCCTGGGCCGAGGTTGATGGCCCATCGTCTTCGTCTAAATAAGCGGGGCTTCGCATATTAATATTAGTCTGTCCGTGGTCTATTCCTAAGCCTAAAAAGTTCTCCGATTTTCTGTCTACTTCTACTATTATTTTGTGGTCCGCTATCAGTTTTTTAGTCAGTCTGTCGGTTGCGCGACGCAGCCCTAACTGTACCGCATACCATAAAAACGCGCCCAGGTCCGATCGTATTCTCGTTTCTTGTCTGTCTAGTCTCCTAAGTTGCATTTTAATGGACTTGGCCTTATTCTTTACGACTTTCGTTGTAACACAAGTAAAATACTTTATATATGAAGCTTAAATTCATTGCACTATTCTGCCATATTAGCGTTAATGAAGGTAGTTCAGATTGAAGGGTATTTTGTAGTCATTTAATTGAAGAATTTAATTGGATAGGAAAAATTACTTTTCGTTGACTCACTAATCTTTCTCAAATAATAAAAAAGAAAAAAAGAATCCCTAATAATGAAATTGTTGACCCAAGTGTTGAAATTATATTTCAAGTTGTACAAGCCAATATATTGAATATATATTTAACGTTTTGCATCCACCAAAGTTAAATGAATAAATAATAAAGGCAAAGCTCTTTGTGTCGAAGTATGGAATTCAGTATTTTTTACTGTCTTATGCAAAAAACCACAAAAAAGGGATATCTTTTCTAATCATCTTGCGGTTGTGACGACTACTTGTACCCAACTTACGAAATATGAAATGGCGTTTAAGAAATGGAATTATTCGGACAGACAAACAGGATATGGCTGTTCACGGTATTAATTTTGAATCATTACATCTCGTGTAATTAAACATCTGTCACATCTGAGTCCGCAATTAATAAATTAAGGAGCTTTATTTATTTGTGGAAATAAAGAGTATAAATGAAACGAAAAAAAAAAATAATTGTAAAGCGAACAAGACCGATTTGCTGTCTGACACTGTATGGAATTTCTCTTGAAGATGAGTACTTGCTTATTACAATTATACACAATTATAACGATTGGCCGAAAATATGCAATGTTTTAAAAAACAAAATTTTTTTCCCAAAAATATCACGATTTATGCAACATTTTTCCACAAATACACGTTTTGTTTCTTCGCGGCTTGTTTTTGGCCTCATGTAAAGGAGAAAACATCGTCAGGATGGCGTGAGCAAAAAGCAAATTTTCTTAAAAGAGCTTAAGCAAAAAGTCTCTCTCTCTCTTTTAGAGAATACAAAGAAAAACTATCTACCAATCCATTCAATCTAGTAGACAACAATTACGATGAAGATTTCCCGGCAATGAAGACTGAATGAATAAGAGATTCGACTCTAAAGTCAAACAATATTTTAGTTAAAAATCAAAAATTTTCTAAATACCCTAACATATCTAATTTCAACGAATTTAAACTATCCCAAAAAGAATGGAAAAAGCCGTTAGAAAAACCAAGACAACACACAACAAATGCTCTCAATATTCTCTCGCTTAACTTGAAGGTGGAAGACATCTCTGCATTTTCATTGGAAGAACTTTTACATATCCTTAAATCAAAAAAAGAAATCTACAGCAGCGGGTCATGATGGTATTAAATACGAAATGAAGAACTTTAGTTCTTTCCACTTTAAGCCTTTCAACTATGTTATCTGCGATAAATGATCCAAGTTCTACAAGAGTTATCATCCATCTTCATTGAACTTTTGGCTATCAGGCAGGCAATCCTCTATACAACGATTCTTTTTAAATTATATTCCGAAACACGGCAAGAAAAGATAGAAACAAAAGATAGTACAAGATAGAAGATAGTAAGATAGTAAAACAACTATTTTATTAAAAAACAAATTATAAATGAAAGCAAATTTACAAATTAAAATTTACAAATACATTGTATCAAATTATAAAAGAAATGAAAGCAAATTTACCAATTAAAATTTACAAATTAAAATTTACAAATATAAATACATATTATAATAAGGGAGGCAAGTTGAGAATACCCCTCGTGCAGCTTTTGAGTGGCGATGTTACTAGAAAAAAAAAATAATAGAAATATAGCAAATAGGCATCAAATTAAAAGTAAAAACCAAAACCATCAACCAGCTGCCCAATTATAAATAATAATTCACCAGTTATCCTTAGGGATAAACAAATTACCAATAACAACAATAACATTATCATCTCCCACAATAAATCAAGCAGTAACATCAAACAAGGATGAGTCAGTTTATCATCAGCAAGCGTAAATGATGAAGTAACTTCATTCGAAAATGGAACCGTAAGTTTAAAAAATTCAATGTGGCTTTTTGTCCCATTTTTTGTTATCTATAAGTTTTTTCTGCGCTTTAAGACAATGCAAATCTAAATAAGAGATTTTATCATGTTTTATAGAAGATCGAAATTATTTGCAGAATGTACCTATATTTTATATTCATTACAATTAGTTTTTTATTTAGGAGGCTACGGAAATGGCAGTAGCTGAGTAAGTAAGAAAAAATTGCAGTTTAGTAACCTCGCGAAATACTTTGAGCGATTTTTCAATTTTGATCGAGCAGTTACTCTGGTATTTACAGTAATTCATCAAGTTCGACCAGTCGAGGCGGAATGTTATGGAATGTAAACAAAAAAAAAAAAAAACAGAAAAATAGAAAGAAATGCGAACTTGCTTTCATTTTATTATAATTTTTTGATTATCATTTATTATTTATAATATTATATATACTTTCCATATTTTTATCCCATACGATTGATTTAAATATTGTTCGAGCTTAGTGATGAAATGGAAGAAGTTTCAAAGAAGGAATTGAAAGTAATTACTCAAAGTTGAATTGATTAAGGCAGCACGTAATTTATTTGTAATAGTTGCATTACGAAATGTACGTCTTTTAACATATGTCCTATCTGCTTGCTTGCAAATGTACCAAAAAAAAAAAAAAACAAACAAAACAAATACTGAGGATCAGTAATTAATTGCTTTAAATCATTTGAACGGACGGACGGGCGGACAATTACCAAATCGACTTTGAATCTTTTCATGGTTATTATAATTGTGGATATAAAAACAGACAACAGGTGCCTCGTCATCTCATTTGCATTGATCCCAAATCTTGCGTAAAATGTAAATTTTAATGGAAGAGTACACCACTTTGTATGATTCACAAATTACTTTCAGTTTTAGACCAATCCATTTGGAAGCTAAAACTTTATTATAGTTTTCTCTTAAATTGCCAACAGCAATTTCTCCAAATAGTTCAATGCATTTTTTTGCGAGTCAATAGCACGCATTAATAAAAGGACTACATTTTTCTAACCCTCTTCTGCACAATACACCGCTTCTATAAAATTAAATCTTCAGATAGTGGTTAATCAGAAGTGGTTAATAATACCAAAAAAAGGTCTAATTTTTAATATGTTATGATAACACAACACTAACCCATTTAATGCACTTTTACTTTTCTATATTTTCAACAGTTGCTGACAATAGTATGGAGAGCACAAATTGTTATAAACTGAAATATATAAATTAATTTAAAGTTTTTGGTTTTAAATAAGCAAATCGATAACCTGATCAGTGCTAAATAATAATGCGCCAAATAAAGATGATAACAAATGCTTCTCGAGATGCCGATGACATGCAATTAAATTACAAAATTAAAGCAAAAAAGGAATTCACTTACAATTATGAAATTTAGTTTGTAGAAATGAATTAAAATATAATGTTTATATCAACTTTTCGCTTTAATATAGTTTGCTTTTGTATTTAATCACTTATAATTATTTATTTGTTTGAAAAAATTTTTCTTCACTTTTTGCGCTTGTCAAATGGCTTTGGCTTTTGAAAACCGTTAACCGGCCATTTTTTTACGCCAAAAGTAAACAAAAAGAATGAGAATGAGCACAGAGTTGCTTTCGTGTTCATGTACACCATGCCAGAAATTAATAATTTCACCCGGTAAAGATTAGTAAATTTAAAAATTTAAAAATTTTTCATTTTTAAAATAAAGTAGAAAAATCAGTCAAACAAAAAAAATACTCTGAAATATTAATGTAATCAACTAAAACGAAAAGAAATAAATTTGAATAAAATAATATCTTTGATGCAAATATGATAAAAGCAAAAACTTGCAATTCGAATTTATTTTAATACTCGTGCTCAGTTATCTTGAGTTTTATTATCACCATTATTATAATTTAATACTAATGAATTCAAATTTTAGAATAAAAGAAACAATCGAGATGAAACATATCTGGCAATTACTACTACTTCTTTTCATAAGAATGAATAATAAAAATAGAGATGGGCCTCGACGAAATCATCGAGAAAGGGAAAAATAAAGAAAAAAATGAACAAAAATGCATTCGGTACGGTGCTATGCTGAAGTGAAGGGGAGATGAATTTATATTTTTGATACATTTATATAAAAAAGATT
>NW_023998464.1:7003212-7023506 GCF_014805625.2 Glossina fuscipes | reverse complement strand
ATATAAAAAAGATTATATATTACATTTCAACCAAACCATTTCTGTGATGATGTTAGCGTAGTTTTGGCCGAGGAGTGTTTATTTTCATGCTTTTTCATCGGTAGCATAAGTAGTATGAGACGATTCGGTTTATGCCGGTTGTAATTTATTTTTAATATTTCTTTACATTTAACCGTATGAACTTCGACGTCTTTCCTTAATTCGTTTTTGTGACAACAAAGTAAAACGGGTAGATTTTTTTCTAAATTTTTCTTTTCTTCAATTATCTTGTTTATTGTTACGATTATCTGTTTCGTATTCAAAAAAAAAAAAAAGAGCTAAGGAGAGAAAATTAAAAAAAAAAATTCAATCTATTAAAAACTTCAAAAATTTCATTAACGGCACACTGTTAACTACTAACTAAGTTAATTCAGTTTTACTTGAATCATATTTCGGTTTTGTTTTTTTACTTTGGCTTATTAGACTTTTCATTGATTCATTCATTCATTCATTCATTGGTGTTAAGTTTAAAATAAATTAAATAAAGGGAGCCTTCAGAGGTTGATGATAGCTGTGAAGTGTTCCTTTTAAAGCAGAACTTTTTTGTAGAGCTCTCATCAACCTCTACAGAACCGT
Source organism: Glossina fuscipes (assembly GCF_014805625.2). Lineage (NCBI taxonomy): Eukaryota > Metazoa > Arthropoda > Insecta > Diptera > Glossinidae > Glossina > Glossina fuscipes. Next base: position 7,022,891 of record NW_023998464.1, on the reverse strand, counting down.
TCACAGTGTTCAATAAATAAATGAAAAAGTTACGGTTGCGGAACGCAACAAACAGAATAACGAAACAATTGGTAGAAGACGGTAAGGTAAATGTTGCAACAGGAAAAAAAAGTGATTCGGACAGATTTTCAGCCTTCGACGAGACGGAGAGTACAGGCTCTTTACCTCACATTAACGACGGAATAGAAGAATTGACTGCGACGGGGAAACAGAATACTGTTGGTGGTGAAAGGCACGAGAATATTGTTACTAATAATAAAAATATATATAATGTTAGAGAAATAGTAGATGACGACGAGGGACCATCGACTTCCGCGAGATCAGTGCAGACGCTGGAAAGACGGCAAAAGTAAAACCCTGCTGCGGATGAAATATGTAGTGAACTGCAATCAACCCCCCACGGACTCCGTCAGGAAAACGGCGACTGCACGGAGCAGCACAGCCTAAAGACGGACTACAACCAACGCGCGCAACGACTCCGGCGAAAATACGGCGAATCCGAGCAGACCAGCCTGCAGAGCCCGCAGTCGAGGAGGAAATAGTCACTACATTGCCGGATTAAGTCCTCGCGACAAAGTAGTGACCCTCCAGTTCGACGAGGTGTACACTGATCTTAATACAACATATATAGTGGATGAAGAAAGGCTAGACGGATGTGAATACGATGCCGAAACCAAAGAAAAAAAGCACAAGAGAGTGCTTATATTTGGAGTGCTTAGTATGTTGACGGCGTTCAACATGCTGATCAGCACACATGCCTTCGTGAAGAGCCACGGAGGCAAAAGATTACTGAAGAAAAATATGGACTTGGCGGAGGAGATGTGCTTCCACGTAAAAGCCATAGTTTGTGACCGGTCACAACAAAATTGCAAAATGCTTCAATTATTTCAAGACGGTGTTTACTACAAAACACATCGTGAAGGCAGAATATACAAAATCGTTCAAATATTTGATTACATACATTTAGCGGCCACTCACTATGAACATATGAGAAAAAACGATCAATACGACGCCCACATTCTATACCTTTGTATAGAAGAAAGAATATTTGAAGGATAAAAACGTCGCCGCCTGCAAATTATGGTTGAAAAGAGGCGTTTTACCCTCGGTACTCTCACCTTGGACTCTTCCACAAATTTTTGGATATTACGAACACGTAATACCGGCATTCATCAAATCTGCAATGAATAAAAATATATTCAGTGATCCCAAGGTGCGGAGGACGTATGAATACATTGATGCTATAACTAAGATTGTAAATTTTTTTCATCGGAAAAACAAAAGTATATCAAATTGGGAGAAGAAAACGATGCAATTGAAAGCAGCTAATCAATTTCTACGAAGGTATTTCAGGATGATGCAGTTATCAATCGACACACGCGTTTCCGTAAATAATTTGAGCAAATTTGTGGAAGAGCAGCTCCGGGCTTACCCTGACGTGCAGGGTAAGCCAAGATGTCATTGAACGTTTTATATGTAATCTTGCGCTAATTGTCAAAGAAAGGACAAGGTCGTTAAACAACATCAAAATTCTATCCAAGCGCCTAATGAACTACCAAATGGAGTTCTGAAGCCAACGAAACAGGACTACCGACTATTACAAACTCGTGGAATCATTGAATTATGCAATTAATACAGAGACCGAAGAAGCGTCTAGGCCATTCGACCTGGATGTCATGCCATATCAAGACATCGACACTAATAAAAACACCCCACAGCATATAGACTATTTCCGACTGCTAACGGGATATGCTGTGGGGAAGTATATTAGAGATGAATTAAAATGTGAGCAATGCATACAAGAATTAAGCATCAGTAAAAAGAGCGCATGCAAACGAGTGGGCGGGCGTATTATATTATTATTATTTTTACTTATTTATTATTATTATTATTTTATTTGCTATATTATATTATAGTATATTATATTATTTTGGTTTATAATTATAATATAATATATAATCGTGGAATCGGCCACTCTGTCCAAGCGCTGTGGTCATATTTTTCTCTTTGTGAAAAAATTTTTGCAATTTAATTTCTTTATTGCGTTATACATTTTTAAAAGTTCTCAAACTTATTATAATCTATTAAACTTTCTGTGTGTTTATTGCGAAAAGTGTTCATCGCGGATATCGTACGTGTTCCTTTAAATACATTAAAAAAAAAAAAAAAATAAAAAAACAAAAAAAAAATAAATAAATGAATTAAAAACATCTGACTTTTTATTCAGTAGTTTCCCAAACCTTTTGAAGTGAGTGGTTATTTCACAAATAATAAGCAATAGACAACAATAAGGCATAATGGCCCCGGGGCCGCCAGACGAAAACTCGAATAGATTTCATCTATTAAGTGATACATCCCCCAAAAGAAAAAAAAGTAAAAATTCCGATTTTCCGTTGTTGCCAATCACCGATATAACCCCTATTGATAAAAAATATATTGTTATTTCTTCAACCGATGCTCGAATAACAATTTCCCAAATTAGCCCGTTTGCTATAAAAAAAGCTCTAGATAGCATTACAACATACATCGACTCCATCTCGATTCTACGCGATGGGAATTTACTGGTCCTCGCTGGGAACCCGCGCGCAACCGAAAAGCTCGTAAAGTCCAGATCTTTAGCTAATCTATGTGCTATTTCCGCTAAACTGCATGAGAAACTTAACTCAGTTAGAGGCGTAATTTATGCCCATTGCTTAAAACATGTGCCGGAAGAAGAGATTGTTCGCGAAATGGGCAATCAAGGAGTGACTAAAGTATATAAATTAACCAAACTGAATGATGACGGAAAAGCACGCTCTCCTACAGGAAGGATTATTTTAACTTTTGATCGCTATCGATTACCGCGAACAGTTGATGTGGCGTGGTATAAATGTAAAGTAAAACTATACATTCCAAATCCTATGAGGTGTAAAAATTACCAACGCCTGGGTCATACGGCAAAAAGATGCACTAGTGCTGCATCTTGTGCTAACTGTGGTCTTCCTCCACATGCTGAAAGCTGTACCCGTAGTTTCTGCATAAATTGCAATGATCAACACTCAGCTTTAGATAAACAATGCCCACGTTTTGTACAGATGCGTGAAATACTAAAAATCAAAACAGAAAATTACTGTAGCATGAGCGAAGCGCGACGCACATACCGGGAAAGAAATCCATCTGTAGCCCAAGGAATTGGCAAAAGTAATACCTACGCTGCTGATGCCTCGCAAAACAAGCCTAGGAAGCCTTTAACTTCAACTCCCTCCAAAGAAAAACCTGTTCCCCCCTAAAGCAAAAAGTATATTGCGAAACCAGCTACATCACCCGCCAAAGATAATATTGAAAAAACCAAAACAACACCGAATATTGAAAAAATTGAAACAACAACATATATGCTAAAATCTAATATACTAAACTCTCCAGAATCTCCAGTTCTCAATTCTAGTCAACAAATTGCAAGCTGTAATGAATCCAATCTTTCATCCCTCAATCAACCTTCAATTTCAAATTATTCACGTGTGCCCACTCGTTGCAATTCAAATTTACGCACCTAAGTACAGATTATTCTGCTGGTAAGAACAAATTATTCACGCAAAATTCTTACAGTGACATTTTCGACGGAGACGCTGACATGTCAAGTTAACCTACTTTCCACTCCATGCCACTACAATTAAATAAAGTTTTTAAAATTCTACAATGCAACATTAAGGGACTTCTTAATAATTTTGATGAAGTCCGTACACTCATAAGTGATATTAATCCAACCTTATATCGCTTCAAGAGATTCATTGTAGAAGCTCTTTTAATCCTATTCCACCCAAATCATATACTGGATATTTCACGAATGCTGATCAAAACTCATATTCCAAACAAGGAGTAGGTGTTTTTATAAAATCAAGTATACCTCACAAACGCATAAATTTAAGCTCAAATATACAAGCCGTAGCGATACAAATAATGTTAAATATAAAATTTACAGTGCTGTCGCTCTTCGCAATCGTTTTCTCAGCAAGAACTCTACAATTTATTCTCTGTACGAAATCACGTAACAATTCTCTCAATTGATTTCGAAAAAGCATTTGACAGAGTTGGTCTTCATGTTATCTTAAGACTCTTGAAATCATGGAATGTTGGACCCAAATTCTTCAACTACATCAAATCATTCATGTCGCATCGGCGGTTCAAAGTTAGAATCAACAATCATCTTTCTGATTCCTTTCCGCTAATGAATGGCATTCCGCAAGGATCTCCTCTCTCTGTCACGCTTTTTCAGATCGCTTTCAACGAAATTAGCAAAATTCTTTGCCGTGTACCAAGAGTGGAACATTGTCTCTACGCGGACGATGTATACATTTTTACAAAAGAAAAAGACAACACGAAAGCAATCAACATCCTCGAATGCATGTGAAATCTCCACGTGGGCAAACTCGTCAGGAGCTAAAATTTCTATACAAAAATCAAAAAAAATGCACATATGTCGAAAACAAATGTGCGATGCAGGAAACCTACTGATGCATATTAACGACCTACCAGTACTAAATGTGCAGACGCTCCATGTTCTCGGGCTCACGTTTTCCAACAATTATCGTTGGAAAGCACATTGTCTTCGGTTAAAAAACTCCCTTTTAACAAGGGTAAATTTCATACAGTACGTTGCTTGGAGAAGCCATGCGCATATTAACACTATTGCTTATCTTACAAAAATGCTTGTGCTAAGCAAGATTGACTATGCTTTGATAATTTATGGCAATAGCTGCAAATATAATATCAACATCCTTAAACCGGTCTATCACCAAGCCGTCAGAGTAAGTTGTTATGCTTTTCGGACGACGCCCACAAATAATATTACAATTGAAACTGGTCTCCCAGCTTTAGAAAATAGACTGTATGAGTTAAAAGCTAAAATAGTCCCTAAGCTTCTTAATTCAAACAAATCCATTCTCGGTGATGACGTAAGAAAGATTATTATTGCGAAGAAAATTCCAAAGTCACCATCTGCAATTGACCATTGTTTGTGCATCGCAAAGGAATTGAACATTCCCTTAAAAATTTCCCGCTCTTTTGGTGTTAAACCTCCCTGGATTTTGAAAGACTGCTCTTTTGACATCTCACTGTCTATGCACAAGAAAGAAGATACTCCAAATTACGTCTTGAGGAATCTAATAGCTGAAAAAATCCAAGTATTGGATAGTGCTGGTTGGAATCTTTTGTACACAGACGGCTTAAAATCTCCTGGTCTGCCTCCTGCTTGTGCGGTGGTAGATGCTACAGGACGGGTTCTTCTCAACCACATATTTCACGAAAGTACTTCAACTTTCACAACGGAAGCCAGAGCTATTCTTCACGCTGCCAACCTTGCCCATAAAAACAAACTCAAAACCGTTATTGTTACCGACAGTTTGTCTGTATTACAAGCTGTTCGGAATCCTTCGACTTCGAGATGGAGCACCATCAACAAATTAAGGAATATAATTACTACACCCGACGGAAAAATTAAAATGTTATGGGTACCAAGTCACATCGGTTTACTGGGAAATGAGCAGGCGGATTTAGCGGCAAAGTATGCTGCTTCTGCTCCTCTAATTATGGATGATGTCATGGAAAAGTTGGATCTTCAAAGATACATTGGAAGAAAAGTTAAAGAGAAAATTACAGAAGGAAATTTACAATACCATCATCAACACTACTCTTTTATTAACCCTCAATTAACTCCACCTTTATATCCAACAAACGTTGAGAAAACCAAGATCCAAACATTCTCGAGAATTCGCCTTGGTCATACAATTGCAACTCACCAATGGATGAAGAAGTCTTCTTCCCCAATCTGCTGTTGTGGACAAACTCTTACTATAAAGCACATTCTCTGCGACTGTGTCAACTTTTCCTCGGCTAGAAGTATTGCATTTAGAACGATTAACCCTTTGAACATTCTACAATCAGCTTCAGAACAGAATATCAATTCAATATATTACTTTTTTAATACTACTAAGTTCACTTGTAATACCCATTTATTTAAATTAGAGCCGATAGCCTGTGTTGCTAGTGCTCAATGTCTTATTTTTAGTCTAAGAATTCATTTCATTAGTCTAAAATTGAAATAATAATAATAATAATATATAATCGTATATATATGTTATATATACGTTACGATAACTACGTTGTCTTCAAATGCCTTCGAATATGTCGGCTGCTTTCAATGCTTCTTCTTCTCCCAATTTGATATTTTATATATATAATTTTTGTAAATGCAACGCACGATGCATATATATAGTATATATATAATTTTTGTAAATGCAATGCACGATGCATATATACAGTATACATATAATTTTTGTAAATGCAGTGCACGAGGCATATATTAAATTAAATTACTACAAGCCGATAGCCTTAGATGCTAGTGCTTTTAAGAGTTTAGTCTTAGAATTTATTTCTCTGGCGAAATTAGTAATAATAATAATAATAATAATAAATTACCATCATTGTGAAATATGTATATATGTATATAATGGTGTAGGCCTAAAGGGGAGCCAGCCATTTAAAACAATTGGCAACGCGCCTGGCACGATACCTCAAGGTGGTGTGGAAAATCGTGAGAAAAATTTTATGGTATATGGCACTGGTTTTGTGGACAATATATAATCTAACTTAGCAGAAAACAAAGGTTCAACTCTGTTAAAATGCAAAGCCTTATCAATAACTACTCACTTTTCTTTCTTGTTAGCTTTTCTAAGTTTGTATTTGGTATGGAAATTAGCCAAGTTTTTGTCTGCGCATTAATAAGTAACTGAGCTTCCTGACGTGGCTGATGGTTGTAATGTTTCATATGGCTGATGTACTTGCAAATTGTTTACAAATCAATGGGTGGTATAGCGAATTCGAATGAAAAACAGATGAAATTGTGATGGATCCTCTGGCTCATAGCAAATCTTTTTTTTGGTATGTTGAATGGAGATGGACTAAGCCAATAGATTTGTGGCTTATATGTCGAATAGCAAATCTACACAAAAATTCAGATTTGCAACAACAAACAAACACAGCTTTATAACAACAAATACAAACGAAAAGCTTTACAAAAACACTTACTTTTTCAAGAACGTTGTGGCTCTCCTAAGCTGTTTGTTACCATTGTTACCAAGCCAATAAAAAAAGTAAACAAGTGGCGTCAAATTTAATATCAAATGTTTTTTATAATCAGGTGTTTTATTTAATGTTTACATATGACTGTTTTAGAAAATATCGAATTTATTGAACGAAGCATCTTAAAATTGTTTAAATAAGTTACATGGATCGTGAGACGGTTCCGTCAGCTGCTAATTCTACAACGCCTCGCCTTCATGCACAGTCCGGAAGAGATGATACTGAGTCATACAGCGACGCTGAAGCTGGAGTGGGTGGCATTATATCAGAAATTCTCGAAGAGATGGATCAACAACAACAATGTGTGCCTCCAACATCTGCTGCAAAATTTTCTACAGGATCCCTGGTTGAAGAAGCTACAGATGAAATAGAGCCTGATAAAGAAACATTGCTTATTTCTTCCGATTCTCCAACAGACTGTTTGCATAATCCCACATGGCGCTTTCAAAAGAAACATATTTTTATTTTAAGCGAAGCGGGGAAACCCGTTTTTTCCTTGCATGGTAATGAAGAAAATCTGGCGTCGATTTTTGGTGTAATACAGGCTTTAGTGAGTTTCGTGCAGGACGGTCAAGATGAGATTAAATCAATTCAGGCGAAAGATGTGCAAATTGTGTTTTTGTTGAAGCCTAGCCTCATTTTAGTAGCAGTTTCAAGAACAGGTTTCAGCTCGGCCCAATTGGAAATGCAGCTCAAGTATGTAACCTCATTGCTACTAATTAAATTTAAATAAAGAAAGTTCTGTCTCTCAATTTAAATTCGTCTTATGGTTCATATCTTCTTTAATGTCTTCTCAGCGATGTATACCATCAAATTATATCCACGCTTACGTTTCGTCATTTAAAAACTGTATTTTCAAAACATAAAGGTTTTGATCTTAGACGTCTATTGGCTGGAAGCGAAAGATTAATACGGCATTTGGTATTAAGCGACAGCAGCACTGGGCAAACAAATAAAAATGTCTTCACCTTCTTAACAAATTCCATACGGGTGCTACCAATGCAAGCTTCGACACGTTTGTCTATAGTAAATGCCATTAAAGAAAATTGTCATAATCACAAAAACTTGGTGTTTGCCGTATTAATAGTCAATAATCAGCTGATAACAATGGTACGCATGAAAAAGTACTCCATAAATCCTGCCGATTTAAGGTAAATACGTATTAAAATTTTTCATCCCGAACAGGCTCTGTATTATATAACAGTCCTCGTCGGCTTGAATAGCAGGACAGATTTAGCTGTATTTCTATGTCTTTTGAAATCACGATACCAGCTTTCGATTGATTGATCAACGCGGATTAACCATGTTCTCAACTTTTCCTCTTCTTAATTCATTATTGCACGCGATCTTCAATTTTTATATCATCATCGAAGGATGATGAACATATTAAATTCATCGAACAAATACACATCAGAGACTCAATAGAATGTAAGGTTATGAATCGACTTGTTTGTCTGTCCACGCGATAGTTAGGTTGCCTCTTGTGATGATAAGATAGAAGTTTGAGACGATAGGAATGACTATGAAAACATTGAATACAGCGCGCTCACTATGAAGCAAAGATGGAATGCCCGGCATACAACAGGTATTGATCTTGGGCCAATAGAATATTTTGATAGACCTACAAGAAGGTTGGTGAAAGTGCCATAGACTGATCAATCACAATGCGTTAATTGGAACTGATGGCTATAAAATATTCTTCGCAAGTAGAATGCAACTCACATGAAAAGTTGTTCTGTGATATACAAACAAGCAAAATCTCGCATATTAATTTTTTTAAATATGGTTTTTAGGTAGTTTAGATAGCTATTGTAATATATTTCCGTTGTGTACCTTTGTTGTGTACTTAGATATCTTTGGTCTAATTAATTAATTAATTGTTCAATGAAAGTAATAGGTTTTAAAAATATCGATTCAAGCCGAATATAATTCCTCCTTATATTCCTGTTTCTAATGTAGTTCCCTTTAAATAGATTGGTATTTAATCTGGTTGAAAGCTCAGAATCTTTTAAAAACTATGATGAAAATTGGACGCCACTATGTCTACCAAGATTTGATGAAAACGGCTTTTTGCATGCTCACGTGTCCTATTTGGCTGAGTGCTGCCAGGCGTGTCTTCTTCTTTTTTCAGTGGATAAGGACGATTTCTTCGATTTGTCGGAGGTGAAAAAGCGTATAACCGAAAAATTGGAACGTACTCAATGCTTCCCAGCAATCAATGAAGCCGCGATAAAGACTAAAAAAGTTAAATTGCCTACATTTGGCAGCGACATACCAGAGCTGAAACATTTTTTATATAAACCGAAAGCTCTAGCGCAGCTGCTTTGTTCTGACTTTCCAAGGCCATACAATACTATAGAGGGTTTTCGTCATTTAGAAGCTACTTATTGTAATCTCATCGAATGTGTACACAGCGTCCATAGACCTCTGAAATTAATATATAAAGCAAAAAGCAATGAAATTTTACTTGCATGGGTTACATCAGCATATGAATTGTATGCAGTGTTCGAACCCTTTGCAGAAAAAAGTACCATTATTAAGCACGTAGATAAATTAATTAAAGGGATTGATAAGGAATTCGACACTTTTTTTATAAACAGCCACCCAACGTTCTGAAGATGGCTAAACGTGTACTTGACCCCCACTTATTGTAATATATTCCACTGCTAAGTTGTATGCTAAACAATTCTTCTAATAGAAAAATTTTAGTTAGAAACTATTGTTATTAATTTGGATTATATGTATATACGTACAAAAATACGTAATAACTAATTAAAAAAAAAAGGAAAATGAAATTTGATAAACAATACAAATAAAAAAACTATAGCCATTTGTATTTGTGATACAAAAAATTTGTAAAAAGTATTAGAATGCACCTAGTGTAAGAACAAGTATTTAGTAAATCTTGAAGATAATAATTAAATAACCTTTTTCCGAAAATAACGTGTACTCGATGTTTTCAGCAGGAAAAAAGGTAAGGTAACTACCTTGATATGGTATGTGAACAACCCGATTGGCGGCGTGAAATTATTTAAGTCAACAAAAATCTTAACTCTAAAAAATATTAAATAAGCCCAGTAAGAGCAAACGTATCCTTAGCTTAGCTTAGCTGCCACTGCGCCAATGATATGATAGAAAATTTTTACTTTTGCTCAAAAGACGAATCTGAACAACATTTGTATAAAGGTTTGAAAGAAGCTAGAAAAACCAAATAAATTGCAAAACCCGAGCATGAAGACGAAGAAAATGGCCGTGGTAAAAACTTAAGTTTATAAGATGAAATTAAGCGCATAAATACTATGAAAACAAGGCAGAAAATCAAATCCCTCGATATACTACAAGTTCTGGGCTTATATCTTTACCTTTTCAACCAATCAAGAATGGGAAATAAATATTTAAAGCATTGTTTTGTTAACCCTTAAAGCGAACATCAAAAATTAATGTAGAACTCGGTGGAATGTTAGGAGGAGGATTTCATTTAGACGAAGGTACTAAAACGTAGAATGCTGTGATAAGTCCTACTTGTTGGTTTTCATCGTTTTTTACAGGGGCAATGATTTGGGTGTAGCTGCAATAAAATTAGGTGAAAAATGTTAGCTAACTTGTGCTCCCAGTTATGCCTATGGTGCTGCCGAAGTCCTCCTGTCTTTGATCGATGATAATATTCGTTCAGTGGTTAGGGAACAAACGAATACTGGCCAAGATGGCCAACTAGCTTTATGTGAAGCGCAAAAAGCTATTAGCACTTTATACGAGCACATTATTGATGTTAAAACGCGTGCCGAACGCACCGAAGAAGTGGTGAAAGATATTACAAGGGACATTAAACAATTGGACTGCGCTAAAAGAAATCTCATCTCAGCTATAACTACTTTAAATCACTTGCATATGTTGGTAGGTGGAATAGAGAGTTTAAAAATTTTAATTGAAAAGTGTTTGTATGATGAAATTTTAAATCTTTTGCAAGCCATCACAGAAGTGAATCAACATTTTCAACAGTCTTCTGACATCGAGGAGATTAAGAATTTATCACAAAGTGTCGACAAGATACAAATAAGTTTGACTCACCAGATAACTGAGGATCTTCAGGAAGCCTCCTCCGTAAAAACAGTCATCCATGTTTGGATCTTAATCAGTTGTTTCAGTGACGACCTTAACAATAGTAACAATAATAATAATTTAAGTAACATAAATTTGCCGTCGCCATATGCAGTAATGCCAGTGTCATCAGCATCCTCCGCTATGGTCTTTACTGATCAGATAATTAACAACCAGCAGCAGCAACAAAATCATCATCTTCGACAACCATTTTATTCGAACACTAATTTGTCTGATCGACGTCACAATTTTATCAGCAGCAAATTCCGACATATTTAGGTAATAAGATAACAAACAGCAACGAGCTGAATTGTATGGCATATGTTAAAACAACGGAAACACCGGCAGGCTTTTGGTGAATTGGTAAATAACATGCGCATGTGTCCTATGTAGCAGCCTCCAAACCCGGATACACCTCCAGCAGATGTAAGTGATCTAAACCTTTCTTCGTACAGAGCTTTCAATTTTCTTCTAAAACTACGCACATTAAAAGGCAATAGTTAGCACAGATTACAAATTGATTTATATTAGGCGTTTACCAAAAATGTTAATCACTTTTTCACTTGAAAAGGACATTTATTGTGGAAAATTGTTACCACTCGTACGGATCGAGTCATATGTATCGCAAGGCTTAGCAAAAGCAGCGTTATCAAGTTTAGTTTTCTTTCAAAACTTGATAGAAGTCTTTTTATTTTTGGCTATTACATAAGTTTAGAGATTTTCTACATATACGCCAAAATTGATTTTTTGAGGATTTTAATATGTGAGTATCAAAATGAAATTTATATAGCTGCACGGGCGGCATATTACATAATATGCTTTTGAGAAACAAAATAAATGTTTCCTAACTGATCTTATTGACGAAAGCACTACCAGTAGAATAATCTTCAAAGAAAAGGAAAGACGTGAGACCACATTACATTACGTTAACACGTTATTAATGTGTATTTATATTTAGTTATAAACACTTGTAAGGAAACGTTTTTGCTTCCTTACGGAATACAAGTCCGTCCGCTTGAAATAGCGAACCACCTGTCAGTCCGAGCTGTCCGTAAACGTCTGTCTGGGGTAATAAAGCATGAACAACCTCCTCCAGCACAAGTCAAGAACTCAAATGTAAAAGAAGGTTTAGATTCAAGAAATCAATATGTATACAAGCATAAGCCAAGAGACCAAATGTATTGTTATGAAATTCGCTTTTTACAAGATACAGTCCGTATCACTAGATCGTGGATATTTTGATCAAGAGCACTTCAAAGTTCTTTTATTTTACTACTTTGTCTTTCACAACAGTAGGAATATTTATTTACAACGCAGTAGGATACACGTACACTCACATGAGCTCAAACATACACAGAAGCTACAGCAGCGTTGCACAAAGGTATAGTACCGTTAGGTCACAATGAATCTTCAAATAATGTACAAAGCCGATAGCACCGTTAGGGCAAACAAAACATGCAGAACTGACCTTAGGTAGAAATCTATACATGCAAAACGAAGAAATTTCAGCGAAAATCTCTATGTTGTAAAATTCGCAGAATGTATGGCACCGTTAGGGTATACAAAAGTTACAGGAGTAAGTACGAAAAATAAGAACATACGGCAATGCATAAACTGCATACATAAAATGTACAAAGGCGCGATCACAAGCACGTAGAAACACACAAAGCAAAGCGTATGCAAACATAAAGGCATAGTAAGGCACAAGCACACACGTACTCAACAGTGGTTGAATCACGCGAATTGGTACCTGGGTGTCTGTTGAGCGGACATTTGAACAAGCATAGTGATAAGCTAGACGTAAGTTGGTATTAAGTTATGTATAAGCAGGATCATGCAAGTCGTAACTAAGGTTGCGACTGCAGCTAACCTAAGCTAATCATACACACAAGCATAATACCTCAAGGCATATGTAAACACGTAGAACATATTGGCAAGAGGACAAGCGAGCGGGACTTCAGCTATAAAAGAGCAGCGCATCGCATAGAATCGTGTAGTTTGGTGTCATAGGTAAGTACCCAAGGACAATTTGACGAGTTGACCTTTACAAAGAATTTTTTTTTTTTTGTGACTCTACGGATAGGGGATGTGCTGGTTTAGCTGTTAACCGCCATCCCTGAAGGACTTTTAGGACTACTGACTCTACGGATAGGGGATGCGCTGGTTTAGTTGTTAACCGCCATCCCTGAAAGACTTTTAGGACTACTGACTCTACGGATAGGGGATGTGCTGGTTTAGCTGTTAACCGCCATCCCTGAAAGACTTTTAGGACTACTAACTCTACGGATAGGGGACGTGCTGGTTTAGCTGTTAACCGCCATCCCTGAAGGACTGGGAGGGAACATCCTTTTTCTGTTTACATACGAATAACCAACCTGAAACGAACCGTTGGCCCAGACAGCTATGACGCTGGCAACGTTTCTGTTTCTCTGTAGCGCTTCGCGATAATCCAAAAGAAAAAAATATGTAATAAGATAAGAAGTTAATCTCTCACCTCGTGCAAGCCACACTAGAAGTCGGATCACCTCGCTGGTTCCTTGCCATAGCCAGCTTCTACACATCGCTGTACTTCTCTCCAGTAAAAACGAAATAATAAATAAAGGAATTTGTACACCATTCCCCCCGAAGGTCCGGATTATTTTTATTCTAAATTTTCTTGCAACGAACCTTGGAGTGACTGAGTTATACCCCGCCCAAGAAAACCCGTTACACACTAAAAAGGAAATTTATACAAAAATCTGAAAAATGTCATTTAAAAATACTTTCGTTTTGTTTTAATATTTCATTTTGTTTTGCTTAGGACTTTGGTAAGATCTTTGATAGCCGCTACTAATTCTTGTTGTACTTTCAGGTGTTCCTCTCGAAATTTTTGTTCGCTGTTATGTCTTTGTTTAATAACTGTTGCGAGTCTATTTACAGCATTAAAAATACCGTTTTTGGTGCTATTTATGTTATTTATGTAGTTCTCAGCTAAACTTTATATCTCTTCAAAAATAAAAATAAAAAATAATTTCTTCAATTGTATTTAAACTTTATTTTTTCACTTTGCAACGCTCTCCTAAATTTAAATCTGCTGAAGTTTTGCAATTTTTGGGCACTTTTTTCGTAGCGCATTGAAGTTCAAAATGCCGGATGATGCTTGAAAAACTGCCTGACAGTTGAAATCGCTATTAATAGCTTGAAATTTACTATGAGACATTAAAAAGCAAAGTTTCTCGTAAGTTTACATTCGAAATAAGCTCAATCCTAAATATCCGATCGTATTTCTCTCTTTAATAAGGTAAAATTTTTAATTATCTTGCCTTTGTTTCCAATGTCAACATTATCATCGTCAGCGCTTTCAGCAAAATATTTATCTTGATTAATTTGCTGCAAGTTATCAAATTGTGTATTGTCGTCTACTGTACTGTAATCGAAATCTCCATCCTGTTCCGTTAGAAATCGTTCATGCATCAAACTAATAAATTCCTCCTTTAAGAGTTCTCTTTCACCAGCAGTTATAAGATTATTTAACGACCTTTCATTATCTGTAAAGGTCGGATATGTTTTTTTCCTAACGTTTGGTAGAAGAGTAGAGGAATAAGCAACACATTCATTATCAAAATTTCCCCATTGTTGACGATAGCTAGCAGGAACGGAAACATCTCCTCTATTACATTGGTTCTGACAAAGATCCCCGTCGTAGTGATCGTCGATTTTAAAATCCTCTTGCGTTTCGGTTTCGTGTTCAATTGTTCCTTAGCTTTTTCTAACATTTCGTTTATTTCTGTACATTCCATAATGCGTATTAATACAAAGGAAAAGCTTGTATTGCGTACTTAAGGTTCTCACATTCAATCAGTTCGAGCATCAATTCTTTAGCATAAGTACATGATAAAATCTTTTCAATTCCGACCACCTTTCATCACAGACAAACCTGCAGCATAAACTATAATGATTTTTAAAGTTGATTCATCATACTTGAAAGGCTCTTCAGCTAGGCTACAGTAAAGACGGAAATATCGCCGAATTCTCAAATAATCCTCCGTGATGCGAGAGAAAACATCTTCGACGAATACCACGCGTTTTTGCAATAAATCATTGTAACCATTAAAGAAATCATATAGCGTTGCGTATTTTGGTGTATTAGTGAGGTGAGTAACCACGCTGTAAGCACGGTAGAGTTAAGGGAAAGTTTAATGTATTAAAGAATCGGAAATCGAGTCGATTCCGCTATTAAGTTTTGGGATCAATATATATACCATGGACAGGCAAAAGATGCCTTTAAAGATATGATAGCGGAGGTAGCTCTCTTGTAACGTTTCTCGCATCCAGGAACGCGGCAAGCAAATGGTTTCTCATTTCTGAATGCCCCATTCCGACTGGATTTCGAGTATCTGCGAGCATAGCGCATAATGAATATGGAACTAAACTCTTCGGTTGTCCAAGAGTCACCACTGTCTTCTGATTCGGCGCCAACTTATTCGTCTTCATCCATTTGGCTGCCGGTCGGAGTGGTGCTTTGATTTGACGACGGCATGATAGAGCTACGACGTTTATTTGTGGGCTTAAGTCTCGAGTTGGTTGCATTGTTTGGGCACACGGTCTCCCTGCGTGCCCCATCTGGCATAAACCATAAAACGTAAATGCAGCTATCCGATGCTACTAAATAAAAACATCTGTAGTATGTTTACAAATCAATGAGTGTACGCATGAAGGAAATACTTAAAATTTTTCCTGTTATGATTATTGATTAAATAGAAAAAAAAACTGCATTTGCGGAAAACTCTACGAAGGATGTCGCATTAAATTCTTAAGAGCGATAAACAGAATATATTAAGGTACTTAAGGGCAAAATAATCGCGATTCACGATATTAACTATTCACATCGATTATGAAACTGAATTTAAATGGCGACTTACAGGTTGTGTTCATGGAAAGCTATCAACAACACTGATGCAGTTGGGATAGAAAGCCGAAACAGTATACCAAGAGTTATAATATCGCGAGCTTTTAATATGGAGCCAGTTTTGCCATAGGGGCAAAAGATATTTTTGCATTTCGAAGCTGGCATCTACTACCCTTTCTGCTATTGTTTGCAGGCCTTTCGGCTGAGGCAGCGTTCAATAGATGATTTGTTGTCTCTTCGAACAATACTTCCATTCTTATGACGATCCCCAAATATGGGGCGTTGTTTGATAGCCTTAAAGGACCGGATATCTGTTTCCCACCTTATTCATATTCGGAATAAAATAACGGATATTGTTGGACAATACATCAAAGAGAGTGGCTCTTAACATTTCTTTAAAATACTACCTCAATTTTATTAAGAACAATCGGGTCGATACCTATTCCCACATCTAATATAATATGCTGATTATTATTTTTTTTACAATAAAATATTTGTAATATATGATAGAAGAATAGAAAAAATCACAAATTGAGGGAAAATGTATCTTCACAATATGCAATGAGGGCATTTCACTCTGCAAGTTACACTAAGTCATCATCAAGTAAATGTATTATAAAAGCTGCTATCACTACTTGAAAGTTAAGTAATTAAATCTGGAAGTGTTTATGTATAATAATAAAATTTTCAACGACAAATTTTTCCGTCAGCTTTGTGCTTGTGTATGCTTCTTATTATTCATGCACTATTCCTATGATGATAAATTAATATTGTCTCTAACACTCTTAACTATTAGAAGATTTTAAAGAGCGCATAAAAAATATATTACACCGAGGATGATAAAATAAAATGCATACGCTTTACTGTTAAGGCGAGTCCTGTATCTGAAATAACCACAACAGTGATGATAGTTTGAAAGATCAAAAAAGATATAAAACTGTTAATGTTTCCTTGCTTTTCATAGATATTTTTATATTGTACTGATACTGCCGGCTCACGGTGGCAAACTGTTAAGATTTGTTAATATCAATGCCTAAGCGCGGGCAGACTTCGAACGAACTGGAAAAAAGTTCAGTTGGTAAGGGCATGACATTTACCTACCGGGCAAGCACCACCCACTAGGCTATAGTGGCCATCCTGTCCGCCAAGACAGTTAACACATTAGGTTTGGAAGAAAAACTCGTCGTAGAGTAGTGATGGGGGTTTGACGTAGCATAATATAGTATTCTTCCAAAAATATTTGATAAAACGCATTTACACTAAAACTTCCCACAATTTTAAAAAATATATTTCTAAAGTGGAAGCCAAAGCAAATAATAATTTTCGTTGCTCTAATATATAATACACGTTTGTTATAAGAATAACACAAATACATACAAAAAAACAGCAGATCTAAGACCTAATAAGATTCTCTCCAAAAATCATTATCTATATTACGTATTTTGTGTACGAATCGTACTAATAAAATGAGAATAGCTCTGACCTGAATAATAGACTGTCTGATTTCAATGCTCAGTCAAACTGCGCTAAATGTCGGGAAATTGTTGAGTTGACTGACCGATTCATATACGTAAGCTTAAAATCTTACCCTGGGGTACGCAACGTTGCAAATCTTATGCAAAGATAAAATAACCGTTTCTTTGAGAGTTGAGAATACTTGCCTTAGATAATTTCGAATAATGGCTTAAAAAGTGTTTAAATACAATTTTCGAGATTTAATCTTATATACGTATACGTACATATGCATAAATATATATCGTCTTAAATATTTAACAGCGAAATATCTCAGTACGTTATATAATAAATGTAAAATAAAGGAATACACTTTTGGATAATATAAACATGAATAAAAACATTATAAATACGATTTTAATGCCCTGAAATAACGATAACAACAATATGTCTAATATAGAAGCATATACAAGTACATGTAAATACATTATATATAAAAAGATGCTACAAACATAAATATACGTATAATAAAAAAAAAAAAGTATTCTTATGTTTCTATACATATATACACATATACACAAATGTAAATACGAAAAGCCGTTTGAGATTGTATTCGTTATTGCTATTATAATTTTTTGCATTACTATGCTATTTTTTTGGCTGTAACTTTTCCCCTACTACGAATTATTAAACTATGACGCAATAGAAAAGAAATTACAAAAAATATAAATCATTCGAGCAGGTCTTTCACACGGCGAATTATAATTTAGATTTAAATTTCGTTATAACAATGTCTTGCCACCAGGTGGGTCTTTCAAAGGCACCTTCATTGATCATAAAAACATTCTGAAGATTTTCATATAAAAGTCCATCAGACTTGCCAATCACCGAATTCAGCGCAAAATCGGGCTACTGACACAGAAATATCCTTCAGTTCGCCACACTTACTTAATAAACGCAATCTAATTAAATCGGCAAATTTTAAGCTGTTAGCAACACCACCCACGTAGTATGTAGTCATATGTTTATCCAAGCACAACATGGAATACACTTCAAATATTAATCTAAGAATTGTTGAATATTCTAGGGTAATATCAGGTTGCTTGAAGCCTTCTATAAAACATGTAATGCAAAAATATTCCGCATATACTAAAGACACTTCTCCGGCTCCATCAACCTGAGCATTATTGCGAGCATCGAAACGATTCAGACCATTTTGCATACCGTGGCTTATACGATTTGAAGTGGTTTCCAGCAAGTAGCACATCAACCATTCATAGCATCGTATGGTAACTACCGAAAAGAATTAGAAATCATCTGGTAAACCTAGAAATTCATCTTATCTGCTTACAATTCATTGATCCAATCGGGTCCTTCTCCAAAACGTCCTCGTATTGTTGTTGTGATAGCTTCTTACGATTTCCCAAGAAATTAGCTGTGCCCACTGGACTTTCTACATTATTTGTCTATTGTCTTAGCAACCAATTAGACGCTTGTTGCCCCGGCACATTGTTGTCTCCCTCGTATGTGCAACTGGAACCATGATCGTTTCGCAAATCACCTAATTTTGAGGCTTTAAGATAACCATGGCCACCGCAAGCTTCTCGTGCTTCCTGTATGGCATCACGTGCTGTCCACGTTATCATCGGCTTACACGATGATATAATCGCATGTATTTCGGAAACAATTTGTGTCTAAAATTAAATATATCCAAAAGCTTTACAAAGTTATTTTATGAAAGCTGTTCGTAAGTAAATACCCATATATACTTTAACAGAACAAGGAAAGTATATAAGTTTGTTATCCGTCTTGAAAATACACAACACAGACTCACTTTCCTTAAAATTATTAATCGGTTTAGTCGCGTCCGTTTATCCGGTTCTCGCGCGCTTAATAGAAAGATTCTAAAATGTGTACGTTCTCATAATCATAGAAATATGCGAAATCTAGTTAGCAGTGCTTCTCCTATCTCAATCTGCTCTTAACATTTTAAGCTAAATTGATATAAAAGACTCAAAAATGATTTTTCAATGTGGGCATAATATGGCCGTAATAAACTTACACTAATAAAAAATTAAAGTAGGCTAGGAAATGAAAATTAAAAAAAAAAAATATATATATAATA
>NW_023998464.1:6983254-7003112 GCF_014805625.2 Glossina fuscipes | reverse complement strand
ATAATATACATAATTATATACTTGTAATACATATAGTTATATACTTATATATAATTTATAATTATATACTACATATAATTTGTAACTTTTTACGTGAAAATTCGATGCCAATTGTCCTTTCATATGAGCTGTCATATGTCGATTTAGCATGAAAAGATTTACCCGAGAGAACGTACCTTATTTAATCTTAACTTTACCTCACTTAACTTACTTAACCAAACAACCCACCGCTTTGGTCGTTGTATTGGGTGACTTCAAATTGACTCAAGTCACTTGGTGTAACAGTAATAATTCTGGCTGTTTGATTCCTACTTCAACGTCTGATAGGGCTGTTGTGTACTTTAGTGAATTGTTTGATCATAATTTGGGTCAATATAATCGTACCCCTAATTGTAATGGTAAACTGCTTGATCTCTGCTTTGCCGATTTTCCCGAGGTTGATGTAAATCGTTGTCCACCTTTTAGTTTACCTGAGGATCCTTATCATCCATCAATATGCACTTCCTTTCATCATATGAATGATGGTTCGTTGAAATGCCTTAATGTGCCAAATCAAACTTTTTTAAATAAATATTATGATTATCATAAAATCAATATTGTATTGCTAAAACATTGTCTTTCACATTTGAGGCTTGATTTCTCAACCGGTAGTATTGAAAGCTTATTGTCATCGTTTTACAATACATTAAATCTAGCTAATAATAAGACAATTAAATATTACAAGAATAGAAAAAACACGCTACTCAAAAAATATTCGAAAAGTGGCTGTGCGCTCGACTATTTCGCTTACACGGTGGCGAGGCATAGATTTAACTCCCTCAACCACCAGTATTACTGCAGATACCTTCAGTTCATTAAATCCTGTCTGTTTGCTAATCCAAAATACTTTTTTAAATTTGTTAACTCTAAAAGAAAAATTTCCACATATCCCTCTCATGTTTCTTTTAATGGTTCTGATTCCTCGGATGATTTTGAAATCTCAAATCTGTTTGCTGAGTATTTCCGACGAAACTTTTCGATTGCTAATTTCGATTTATCAGCAAACTACCCGTATCCTATAACTAACTCGGTTTCAATACCTAACTTGGTTATTTCGGAAGATGACGTTTTTAAAGGGTTGAGCTCTTTAAAATACAGTTGTTCGCCTGGACCTGATGGAATTCCATCATGTGTACTTAAATCTTGCGCTGTCGAGTTATGTGGTGTGATCTAAAAGATTTTTAACCTCTCCTTGAATTTAGGTGTTTTCCCTTCATGTTGGAAGAGTAGTTTCCTTATTGCTATCCACAAGAGTGGAAGTAGACAATTTGTTGAGAAATACAGAGGCATAGCCAAGTTGAGTGTCTTGCCCAATTTGTTCGAGCGAATTGTGACCCAGCATTTGCCATTAATTCGTATATTTCTCCGCACCAGCACGGCTTTCGGAAAGGGCGATCTACAGTCACTAACTTGTTAGAGTTTACCTGTCATGTTTTCAAGGCTTTTTCTAGTGGCTCTCGCACAGATGTTATTTACACTGATTTAAGCAAAGCATTTGATATGGTTAACCATAGACTACTTATCTTTAAACTCCAAGCTTCTGGTTTCCCACCCTACTTAGTGGAATGGATAAGCTCTTATCTGCACAATAGATCCTTCAGAGTTTTGTTTAACTCCATTAGCTCGGATGAATTCCCCGTTACGTCTGGCGTACCTCAAGGAAGTCACTTAGGTCCCATTTTGTTTAGTTTATACATTAACGATCTTCCATCGGTGGTTAATTCCAGCCAGATCTTAATGTATGCGGATGATGTGAAACTGTTTTCCTCCTTCGCTATTGAATCGTAATCACATCAGCTGCAAGGTGACTTCGATAATGTTGTTGCATGGTGCTCTTTGAATCATCTGAAACTAAATCTGAGTAAATGTAAGAAGCTTTCTTTCTCAAGAAGAAAGTCATTCATTACTCAGTATTTCATAGGTTCGCATAAGTTGAGCACGTCGATTCGATCACAGATTTAGGCGTTCTATTTGACCATAGGTTACGTTTTAACTCGCATATTGAGCTCTCGATAAGCAAAGCTAGGTCCGCGCTTGGTTTTATAAAAAGGTGGTCCAAAGAGCTTGATAATCCGTACATTACGAAAAGGCTTTACATGTGTTTGGTTAGACCCGTACTCGAGTATGGCTCTGTTGTGTGGTCTCCTTCATATAGGTGCTACGTAGATTCAATTGAATCTGTTCAAAAGCAATTCTTGCTGTTTGCGCTTAGAAATTTGGGTTGGGATCCATTTGCCTCTCTTCCTACCTATGAGAATAGGTTGCTTCTTCTGTCCTTACCGTCTCTTGAGAAACGTAGGTTTGTTCTTGGCGTTTCCTTTGTAATCAAAGTAATAAATGGTACTATTGACTCGCCTTCATTACTTGGTGAAATAAGCTTTAATGTCCCTAACCGCTCAGAGTAGTTTGCAAGAACCTAAATGACGTCTACCACGTATTCTCGTTATCGGACTCTTTAAAGTCCATTAAAGCAACATTGCTTAATACGCGTGATTTACGTATGTTTTATTTAAACTAGCTTTTATCCTAAAAAGTCGTTACGATTCGAAAATGAATTATTGTTAATTATTATCGGTTGCCAGGCTTATGCATGTTTGCGATGGCTTAGGGGTTCATTTGCAATTTGGTCCTGTACCGGTTGTAAGTGTGGCTCTATGCTGGTTGTGTACATGCTTGTTTTTCTTTTTTTTTCCGTCTTATTTGTTTTATTGTACTTATACTAAATTTTATTATTAATTTAATATAAGTTTTGCTTTAAGTGCCAATTGAACTCGACTGTTAGTTGTTTAGTCGAGTTTCATGTATAAGCAGAATTAAAATAAATAAATAACTAAATAAATAAATATGTAAATTATAAGGTCAGACGTTATTCGAGAATAAAAATAAATGCTAAACTTTACCTAATTACAGCCTTTTACTTGTTATTTAACGAGGTTCTTAAAATTGAATTGGAATTCCTTCAGTAGATACTAGGTCCTCCAGCTTGAGAACATATACGCTATTTTCTCTAAAGCGCGATTAGACAATACGCTTATATTCTCTAAAGCGCCATTAGATTATACATATACATGTTCAATTATTGAAAAATGTAAACAAATGTGTGGACGCTTATTCTCAGATTTGTGGAATTTTTATACAGATTATTGAGAACATATACGTAAACAAATGTGCGGGCGCTTATTCTCAAATGGTTGGCATTTTTACAAATTATTGAGAACACATACGCTAGTTTCTCTAATTTATTTTAATAAATTGTCGGATAATGGTTAGTAAGACAAACTAGACTCAATACCGATATAGATGCATTCTGCATATTCTTATTACATCTAATTATTATCTTAAAGTACAAATGCTTAAGCTTTTTCGTCAATTTAACATCTTTCTTTTATAACCATTTTAGAACAATTTAACTCCGTAGGATATGAACAATATTTTGTATTTCTCAAAAATATTTAGTTGTATAAGTGAAGGGTCCCAAAACGTTAGCGGAAAGTCACCTCCTTACTTCACTGCGATATATCGTTTATGCGTATGCGTGTAGTCTATATTTATAACTGTAAGCTATAAACACATACATGCAATTCATCATTCCACTTGACGACAGGTATGCAATTTACTTTTATGAATACGATTTTAAGAACTTTAATAGTTTATTTTCTTGTCATTCAAACAACAAAAATTAGATCATAACTGAGTTGATTTTTTTTATGGAGGGATGTATGTGAGTTCAATGAGTAAAGTTTCTGACATTACAGGGTTAATAAGTTGCGTAGAGAAACGTAGGTTTATGTTTTCAAGCAAACCGTTTCAGGAAAAACTGAAATAAAGATTTTATGCTTTTGTTCGGCAGGTTTGCTAAGCGTTTTTGCTTTTACAAGCTAAGGTAACTATTTATTTATCAACAAAAAGAGAAATTTCAATAAAATTTAAATTAATTCCGCGTCCTCGTCCCTCTGCATGTTTGGCCGTGTTGTGCGTATGGCAGACATCCGAAGATTGATCAGTCGCATTGAAAAAATAGATAAATAAATAAAACAAGTAAAAAAGTTGCATTCAGCTCGGGCCGAAACTTGGAGGCAGCCGCCCCGTTTTCCTGTTTGTTGTCATAAGCAAGTGAATGGGATAAAATAACAATACATTTTGCTTTGCTAAAATGTATTGTTAGGAAAAATTAATCTCTCACGTCATGACGTTCACTGTAATTTAGAATTAACACACTTAGCTTTTCGCATTCTACTTTCCAAGCCTTTTTATTTGGTACCCATATGGATGGTATTTTTAAGAGAAATCAATACACAATGTCGTGGTGTCCACCATATTTATTTTCAAATCAGACGAAACATCCTTATCTGAGGAAAGTACAAAATGGTTTTAACCATTCCTTGTCTTGTTTGCGTTATGGTAAATAAGAAAGAAGTGAAAAAAAGAAAATCATATATAACTTTATGTGCACATGAGTATAATTATTATATAATCGACGTCAGAAGGACCAATAACGAAAAAAATGAGTAAAGTATTGTAATTTTTATTTCAGTGAAAGCAATGTAAGGAATTTGACAAAGCGGGTTCGTCTAATAACGGCTCATGTACTAAATGTGCTAAATCATTGTCCACCACCGTATATCTACATGTGTGTATATACATCATAGTGCTTTTCCTGGTTTTATATTAAACGTGCCATATTTAGGCTACGTCCCCTAATACGTGTATCTGGATGCCAGCACACATGGACAAACATCCTCAACAAGGGAAAAAAATGTGTTTTCTTTTTTTATTAATTTTTATTAAATTCTAAATAAAATTTAAAATGTTTTATATTTATTCAAATCCGCTTAAAATAGTCGCTCATAAATTTTTCTCTTTAAATCATCATGGCGTTTAGTTTCTAAATACGCGTATGTATATAAATTGTTGTTTTCTTTTCTGTGTTGAAATATGTACGGCGGTGTGCAGTTTATCTCAGAAAAATCATAAAAAAATCAATTAAAGCAAATTAAAAGGAAGAAAAAACAAATTCAGATAACAGATAAAATATAAAGTACAAATAGAGCACATTATCTTTACGAGAGAAAGTAGATATAAGCGAGTAATAGGATCGATTGTATATAAAAATATATTCCTCTATAAGAGAACGAATATACGTTTATTCTCAAAGCGGCACAATACATGCAAAACAAATGAGAACGAATATACCCTTATTCTCAAAGCGGCACAATACATGCAAAACAAATGAGAACGAATATACGTTTATTCTCAAAAATACATGCAAGCGCAATAGATAAAATTTGCGATTTTAAAATTTCTTAAGTAAAGCTATAAAGTATGAAGAAAAATTATCATAATTGATTAATTTAAGATGCATTTAATTAATTGTAATGCTCACTTTTTTTTAGAGTAATTAAACTTATAAATATATTTGCAGCAGTTTTTTTTTCATATGATTCGTAAGATCTAAAGAATAAAACGTATTCTAAAAAACGGATGCTTTTTGGCATAATCTTGAAAATATATATATATATATTAGTAATGCGCGAACAAAAAAAGGACACGTAAAATTATCTTCCGAATTGTAATCAACATTTTTATCGGGTTTGAAGAAGAGAAAAACCCATTTAATCTTAAAAAGTCTTCTAATTTTATTATTTCTATTTAAGTTTTAATTGCCTGAACTGGGAAAGGAGTAAGAACAGATAGTAGTTAACAATTGCGCCGCCAGTATTTTGAACTCTACGATTTCTAACATTTCATTAAGGACAGCACTTTCTGCCACCACTTCAGCTGAACTTTTATCCAGTTCTGTAAATAATTGGTCTTAGCTTCCTAAAATAAAATTTGTTTTAAAATTCTTAAAACCACTTACTAATGTACGATAAACGTAAATTCAATTCTTTCGCATGCTAATGTTCTAATTGTAGTTCTATAAAAAAAACTCTAGATAGCATTACAACATACATCGACTCCATCTCGATTCTACGCGATGGGAATTTACTGGTCCTCGCTGGGAACCCGCGCGCAACCGAAAAGCTCGTAAAGTCCAGATCTTTAGCTAATCTATGTGCTATTTCCGCTAAACTGCATGAGAAACTTAACTCAGTTAGAGGCGTAATTTATGCCCATTGCTTAAAACATGTGCCGGAAGAAGAGATTGTTCGCGAAATGGGCAATCAAGGAGTGACTAAAGTATATAAATTAACCAAACTGAATGATGACGGAAAAGCACGCTCTCCTACAGGAAGGATTATTTTAACTTTTGATCGCTATAGATTACCGCGAACAGTTGATGTGGCGTGGTATAAATGTAAAGTAGAACTATACATTCCAAATCCTATGAGGTGTAAAAATTACCAACGCCTGGGTCATACGGCAAAAAGATTCACTAGTGCTGCATCTTGTGCTAACTGTGGTCTTCCTCCACATGCTGAAAGCTGTACCCGTAGTTTCTGCATAAATTGCAATGATCAACACTCAGCTTTAGATAAACAATGCCCACGTTTTGTACAGATGCGTGAAATACTAAAAATCAAAACAGAAAATTACTGTAGCATGAGCGAAGCGCGACGCACATACCGGGAAAGAAATCCATCTGTAGCCCAAGGAATTGGCAAAAGTAATACCTACGCTGCTGATGCCTCGCAAAACAAGCCTAGGAAGCCTTTAACTTCAACTCCCTCCAAAGAAAAACCTGTTCCCCCCCTAAACCAAAAAGTATATTGCGAAACCAGCTACATCACCCGCCAAAGATAATATTGAAAAAACCAAAACAACACCAAATATTGAAAAAATTGAAACAACAATATATATGCTAAAATCTAATATACTAAACTCTCCAGAATCTCCAGTTCTCAATTCTACTCAACAAATTGCAAGCTGTAATGAATCCAATCTTTCATCCCTCAATCAACCTTCAATTTCAAATTATTCACGTGTGCCCACTCGTTGCAATTCAAATTTACGCACCTAAGTACAGATTATTCTGCTGGTAAGAACAAATTATTCACGCAAAATTCTTATAGTGACATTTTCGACGGAGACGCTGACATGTCAAGTTAACCTACTTTCCACTTCATGCCACTACAATTAAATAAAGTTTTTAAAATTCTACAATGCAACATTAAGGGACTTCTTAATAATTTTGATGAAGTCCGTACACTCATAAGTGATATTAATGCAACCTTATATCGCTTCAAGAGATTCATTGTAGAAGCTTTTTTAATCCTATTCCACCCAAATCATATACTGGATATTTCACGAATGCTGATCAAAACTCATATTCCAAACAAGGAGTAGGTGTTTTTATAAAATCAAGTATACCTCACAAACGCATAAATTTAAGCTCAAATATACAAGCCGTAGCGATACAAATAATTTTAAACATAAAATTTACAGTGCTTTCGCTCTTCGCAATCGTTTTCTCAGCAAGAACTCTACAATTTATTCTCCGTATTCTCCCCCCCATTAATAATATGCGGCGACTTTAATAGTTGGAATATCATCTGGGGCTCAACAGTGAAAAATACTCGCGGTACTGTTTTAGAAAAGGCCTTCACTCAAAACAATGTCTGCATTTTAAATGATGGAAAACCAACGCACTTTTCAACTCATCATACATATTCACATATTGATTTAACTTGTTGCTCTCCCTCACTACTTCCTTTGGTTTCCTGGTCTATTTCTGATGATCTGCATAATAGCGATCAGTTTCCAATCATAATCGTTCTTAAACTTTCATCGTCCTCTGTTGCTCCAGCAAAACAGGCCAAATTCCTCCTAGATAAAGCGGATTGGATCAACTACTCCAAGCAGGTGGAGCCATTTTTGAATTCAAAGCCATTTAACGGGAACTGCAACCATGATGCTGCTATTATGTCTAAAGCGATTCGCACGGCTGCTCATCTTTCTATTCCTCAATCCAACACCTCTTTTAAACGAGCTAGGGTTCCTTGGTGGAACAACACGCTTTCGTTTTTGAGGAAAAATAAAATGGATCTATGGCACCGCTTTAAGAGATGTCCTGATCAGAATCACTTGTTATTATACAAAAAGGCCAATGCTCTATTCAGGAAGGAATTACGGAAATCAAAGGCACTTAGTTTCGAACTTTTCTCGAGACGAATTCACAAAAATACATCAATGAA
The DNA here is from genome assembly GCF_014805625.2 of Glossina fuscipes. NCBI lineage: Eukaryota > Metazoa > Arthropoda > Insecta > Diptera > Glossinidae > Glossina > Glossina fuscipes. The sequence goes on along the minus strand of NW_023998464.1, from coordinate 6,994,938 downwards.
AGTTGTCTGGAACAAAATCAACAGACTTAATGGGACTTCAAACCTGAACGAAATTTCTCCCATTTGCACTCCCAATGGAACTTTAACTGACGCAGATGAGATTTCTAATTACTTTGGAAAAGTGTGGTGCGAATACTCCTCTGACAGCAACTTCTCCAGTGCTTTCATTGAAAATAAAAGGACTCCAATATCTCCTCCAAATAATATCGATAGATGTGCCATGTTCCTGGAAAATTGCGTATCTACCTCAGAACTTGGAAGTTGTCTCTCCAATTTGAAGGGGAAGACACCTGGTCTAGACCGCATCTCATACCAAATGATCAGTGCTATGTCTAAGTCTAGTAAAAAGAAATTACTGGACCTATATAATACGGTATTTATGACTGGCCATATACCCTACATGCGGAAACTGGCTACAGTTGTTCCAATTCCAAAGTCAAAAAATGCTTCCATCGCATCGGACTATCGCCCAATCTCTCTTTTATCTTACCTCTCAAAGGTATTAGAGAAGATTATGGCATCTAGATTATCTTGGTTTCTTGAGTCCAAGTACCTAATTACAAAGCAACAAGTTGGTTTCAAGCGGGATAGAGCAAATTCTTTGCCGTGTACCAAGAGTGGAACATTGTCTCTACGCGGACGATGTATACATTTTTACAAAAGAAAAAGACAACACGAAAGCAATCAACATCCTCGAATCTATTGGACGAGAGATCTCCACATGGGCAAACTCGTCAGGTGCTAAAATTTCTATACAAAAATCAAAAATAATGCACATTTGCACGAAAACAAATGTGCGATGCAGAAAACCTACTGATGCATATTAATGACTTACCAGTACTAAATGTGCAGACGCTACATATTCTCGGGCTCACGTTTTACAACAAATATCGTTGGAAAGCACACTGTCTTCGGTTAAAAACTTTTATTTTAACAAGGGTGAATTTCATACAGTACGTTGCTTGGAGAAGCCATGCGCATATTAACACTATTGCTTATCTTACCAAAATGCTTGTGTTAAGCAAGATTGACTATGTTTTGATAACTTATGGCAATAGCTGCAAATCTAATATCAACATCCTTAAACCGGTCTATCACCAAGCCGTCAGAGCAAGTTGTTATGCTTTTCGGACGACGCCCATAAATAATATTACAATTGAAACTGGTCTCCCAACTTTAGAAAATAGACTGTATGAGTTAAAAGCTAAAATAGTCCCCAAGCTTTTTAATTCAAAGAAATCCATTCTCGGTGATGACGTAAGAAAGATTATTATTGCGCAGAAAATTCCAAAGTCATCTTCTGCAATTGACCATTGTTTGTGCGTCGCAAAGGAATTGAGCATTCCCTTAAAAATTTCCCGCTGTTTTGGTGTTAAATCTCCCTGGATTTTGAAAGACTGCTCTTTTGACATCTCACTGTCTATACACAAGAAAGAAGATACTCCAAAATACGTCTTCAGGAATCTAATAGCTGAAAAAACCCAAGTATTGGAAAGTACTGGTTGGAATCTTTTTTACACTACACAGACGGCTCAAAATCTTCTGGTCAAATATTTCACGAAAGTACTTCAACTTTCACAACCGAAGCCAGAGCTATCCTTCACGCTGCGAACTTTGCCCATAAAAACAAACTCAAAACCGTCATTGTTACCGACAGTTTGTCTGTATTACAAGCTATTCGGAACCCTTCGACTTCGAGATGGAACACCATCAACAAATTAAGGTATATAATTACTACACCCGACGGAAAAATTAATATGTTATGGGTACCAAGTGTAACAGACACTGTAGTGGGGGAAAAAAAAGGAAAAGGCAAATTTGGAAACTTAGGAAAAGCGACAAGCGGGGGAAGAAAAAGAAAAAACTTTGGCAACTCGGAAAGAAAATAAAGTTCTGGATAATGGCGGCGAGTCGGTTGCTTTTTTACTTTCTGTGGTTTTTAGAAAAATTTTAAAAAGAAACTTTAACAGTGTTATTAAGAAATTATAATAATATTTAAAGGGAAAAATTTCACTTCCATGTAACCATATATCGATGGAAATATTTCAATTAATTTCATGAATTCTGGCCTAAAATGACATGTGCAGAAAAACTTGTGACTTTGGTGTAAAACAACAACAAAAACTACAAATCATTTTGGTTTCTATATTATCGTTTGGCTCTACATGATTCGGTTTGAGAAGAAGAAAGAAAAAAAAGATGGCGTACCGCAGATTTTTTGACGTGTAAATTTTTTTTGGGAGAAATTAAAAATCCTTGTTTTGCTGTGCCATCGCGACTATTAACGAAAAGATAGCTATTTTTTTTGAAGAACAAGGAAACGATAAAAGAGTTCTCTAAATTTTTTTATAACAAGAAAAAAAGAAGAGCCTGAAGCAAAAAGGAAAAATAAGAAGTAAAAATAGGAAGAAAGGAAGATAAATCGACCAGCTAATGTACCAGAAGGAGTGAAGAACGCGAGAGAACCAATATAACGTCAAAGGAGCACTCTTCCTCGCACCGGTTGGTGCGTGGCATCTCTATGAGGGAAGCAATCATTGACATTTCGTTTGAGTATCATTTCCATAATATTAATCATTCTTTTTTTTGCGATAATTTTAGAACTTATAAGTTGTTAATATACCTTGCAGCTATGGCGATGCGCATCGACGTGGTTGGTATTTTTGGTAAGTTATCTTATAAAATTGATTATTAACCCTTGTCCAAAGCGAAAATTTTGTATTGGAAATATTGAACTAAATCGTTATAAGTCTTGATAAGATTGGTTAATAACCATTGTTCATTTTGAACATTTTGGGTTTGCAATATTGAATTAAATCATTGCAAGATTTTGATAAAATTGATTAATAACCATTGTTCCTTTTGAACATTTTGGTTTCGAAATTGAACTAAATCGTTATAAGTTTTTGATAAGATTGATGATTAACCATTGTTCTTTTTTTTGGAAAATTTTGGTTTTGAAATATGGAATTAAAACATTACAACACATTCGTTGAAAAGGAAAGAAAAGAAATGTGTTCTTATTAAAAGGTAAAACACTGGTAAGACTTCCTGTGGATGGCGGAGAGGCGAGGTAGAAGCAATGTGGTCAGGGCATGGATTAAATTAGTCAAAAGTTTTCAAAATTTCATAGTAAGCATGTTTTATTTAAAATAATGGAATATTGTAGCGAGGCAAGAACCTATTACGTATCTGAATACCTTATATTTGGGCACCCCCCAACCGACGACCCAGGCCGGAAAACATGCGAAAAAATGGTAAAAATTAAACAACAACATCCGTGCATAGGTTGAATTCCCGAAACGTTACACAAGTCACATAGGTTTACTGGGAAATGAGCAGGCTGATCGAGCGGCAAAGTACGCTGCTTCTGCTCCTCTAATTATGGATGATGTCATGGAAAAGTTGGATCTTCAAAGATACATTGGAAGAAAAATTAAAGAGAAAATTGCAGAAGGAAATTTACAATACCATCATCAACACTACTCTTCCATTAACCCTCAATTACCTCTACCTTTACATCCAACAAACGTTGAGAAAACCAAGATCCAAACATTTTCGAGAATTAGACTTGGTCATACAATTGTAACTCACCAATGGATCCTGAAGAAGTCTTCTTTCCCAATGTGCTGTTGTGGACAAACTCTTACTATAAAGCACATTCTCTGCGACTGTGTCAACTATTCCTTGGCTAGAAGTATTGCATTTGAGATGATTAACCCTTTGAACATTCTACAATCAGCTTCAGAACAGAATATCAATTCAATATATTACTTTATTAATACTACTAAGCTCATTATCTAATGTACATTTATTTAAATTAGAGCCGATCGCCTGTTTTGCTAGTGCTCAATGTATTTTTTTAGTCTAAGAATTTATTTCATTAGTCTAAAATTAAAATAATAATAATAAATAATAATAATTGTAGTTCTTGCTGACATATACTCAGTTCTTCGTCACGTTTCCTGAAAACGAAAATCAAAACAAGAGAAATAGACGCGAATATGTAATAATAACAGCACCGAATAGAAATAAAATGCTTAGATCATCATACTTCACCAGTGTTTTTCTCAATGCATCGAAAAACTCAGGAAGTTGTGTCAAACTGAAATGAAACTGAAAAATAATTCCATGAAGTTGTACCAAACCAAAAATAATCCCAGGAAATTGCGTCAAACTGAAATGAAACTGAAAAATAATTCCATGAAGTTGTACCGAACCGAAAAATAATCCTAGTAAGTTGCGTCAAACTGAAATGAAACTGAAAAACAATTTCATTATGACTTCTACTAGATATGAAAATGCTATTAAAGCAATGATTCCATTTTCATATCAATTTCTGAACGCTTTCTAATAATTTCGTAGATTTGACATTGTATTTTTCGTAACGATTGATTGACATCAGAGTAATCTTTGTTTTTATTTTAAACGTTTCAAAGTATTGAAGTATATGGCTTTGTAAAAATAAAAAGTCATAATTTTTAATAAGATACTTAAATTTCTTCTTCCTACAGAAGTTTTTTATAATATACGTACGCAATTTTCTGCGTCAAGATGCTATTAACTTCATCTTTATTGTGTATCAATTTATTAGGCTTGCTCCCTTTTCCTTCATATTTGTCCAGTTTTTTATGGATTTCTTCTAACTTGTCTTCTTGTTCTTTAACTAATAGCCAGTGATATTCGACACTTCAAGCGTTCAAATTTTCCTGTAAAAAACAAGTAATAATCAATTGCACGTGAAAACATAGAAAAAAAGCATATTTTTGGTAATTTTTTTGGGATGAAAGGATAAGTTGTAGAATAATAGTTCCAATGAAGTTAATCAGGTTACATTTAACTATTAAAAATGAACTAATATTAGTAAGATATTAAAAAGGCAATGCTAGAGCGAAAAATCTTCGTCTGAAGGACTTTTGCGACACGCAGTGCAACTGCCACTCATTTGAGTCTAAAAAAAATTCATGGAATTTTTACATCTGCAGTCATCCAGAAACGTATTGATATATATATATTTCTACTACCAATGTTGTAGGAGAGCTTAAACTTGATCGACGCGCAACGTTTCATTTGTCTCAAAGAAAAGTTCAACATATAAAGGGCGACAAACTGACGGTTTGTCTTAGGTTTTTGCTTTTTTCAGGAAATACAATCTGAACCTTAGCGTTGTTTCATTTTAGGATATCGCGATCTTTCGCTCGATATATGTATGTATATACTTGATTTCCCCAAGATGTTCAAATTCCATCAGCTCCTTTAATTTCCTTTTGTGCAATGTCCTTTTCCATGTATTGTAATTTCTAGGAAAAAATAACAAAAATTTATTTTTATATTATGCATTAAATATTTACGTAGTTTTAGAAAAAATTTTGATTTCGTTTTGCTTTTTTGCTAAATCTTGGACGCGCGTCGAAATTCTGCGTTTGTTGAACGATTAACCGCGTAAACAGTTTTTAATGACGCGTTACTTCGCTACTACTTACTAAAAGTAAATAATAAGAAGTATAATAAGAATAATAAGAACCTACAACTCAAATTTTTAACATCCATCATTACGAATATGGATTGTGTTCACAGTGATCTTTTATATGTTTCCTCTAAAATGTAAGTCAACAATTTTAGGCAGATTTAAATGCGGATCGTGTCCATTTTCAAACGACTTTAGCAGGAGTGGGTGCTAAGATAAAACAGGACTAATCGACCCATTACGATGCATATGCATAGAAAGGGAGAAAAGGCAAAATGCAATATGACAGAAACTAACAGTTTTTGTGTGATTGAACACGAGACCCGGGGAAATGCAAATAAATAAGTAAACACGCTTTTTTTAAATTATTAACTTAAATATAAAGCAATAATAACGAATATTAATTATCACAAGCGACTACTTGTATATTCGCAAATGCTTTTTCATAAAATATTTGCTCATTTTCTCGGTATTAGCTAATTCCTCGGGATGTGCCTTGTGCAAATGTAAGCATTCGTCTAATTCGTCTAAACGCCTTTGACAACATTATCTAAACGGCAGCGGCGCAATCGTAAACTACCTAGTGTGATATACTTTCAATGAGGCTACGAAGTTCTTCACAGATTGTCTTGCAATGTTCTTGCCGACGGTTTGTAAATCTTCACAGAACCACCCTCTTCAGCAAATTCATTGTAAGATTGTACTAATTCTTTAATGGAATGGAGTTCATTAAAATCTATGCGCATCAGACCTAATTTTGAATTGAAACCCTAAAAAGATGTGCATCAGTAAAACTACTACGAGCAATCCGCATCTTTATACCTGACGTAGCTTTGCAAATGATTCCGGTATTTTCTTTCCACCCTCTTGTTTGCGCATAAAATTTCCGTCCAATAGACTCGTAACTACCTAAATTGACACCAACAACGCACCCACTGTACTGCGATCCATAAATGCATTGGCAATCACCGACAAAATAATGGGTGATATAACAAGTCTTTCCTCGATTTTTTGGTCTTCTTTCGAATTTCTTCTTGTAGCCTACTGTATTCAAATGATTCCAAACTGTCATGTGACTGATGTTTAGTGCCTCCGCTATTTCCTGAAAGCTTGCGTATCGGTCTTCCTCCACCAGTTGCAAAATTTTATCGGCTTGTCTTTAAGCGCATGTGAAAATCAGGTGAGTGTTTCCCGATATACAGATATGAAGAGCATCCGGCGGAAAAAACCGCGAAGAATTTTCAATATTATAAACAAGTTACCAGCACTTCCCGGTTCAATTGCAGCAATTAATGGTTACATGATTCGTTATTAGTTGCTCATGAGACCGTAGTACTCAAAATTAATTAAATGCAGCAGTCGAGTTCAAACCTTGCAGAAACATTGGAAATTCTTGTATGCGGATCGGCATTAAAAATGGGCCAAATCGGTCGTGGAACAAGCCCACAATCCCAAGTAAACGATTTTCCAAAGGGGACCAATTGTTTTTTGCGCATTACACACAAACTGCAGCGGGTAAACCTATAAAAACGTAAACCTATATTTTATGAGTGATGTTTTTGTATGCAAAAAAATCGGAAAAATCGGCCATGCCTACCCGTTGTCACAGTGTACCAAAATTTCTGTTTTCTACCAAACCCTTTATGATGCCCAGAAGCAAGTTTCAAAAACACCATGGAGTATATACATTCTTTACCAATGTCAACTTCGGAATGTACCTAAGTATGTCCGTCCATCCGTCTATTCGTCTGTTTAACTTCGTCGTACCTGTGATAAAGATTCTCTTTTTCACGAAAACCAAGATAACACGAACAAAAATTTTAAAGAATTTGAAGATGGTCCAGATCGGGCAAAGAAGACGTCCACAATGCAATCAAAACTCAGGATATTCTTACTTTCCGGGTTTTTTGCTCGTCACTCATAAACAGGGTACACTCAATACAGGGTGTATATTTCCTCCTTTGCTCTATAAAAATAGAAAAAAACAGTTTTTCCCCATTTGGCCTTTTTTAGAATAACGATGAAGATGGGGTCGGAGCAGAATACAATTTTCTTACTTGTTAATACTGAATATTAATTAATCAAAAACAAGTAAGAACATTGTAGTCGAACAAGGCCGATAGTTAGATACCCTACACCATTTCGCTTAGTACAGTTATTCACCCGTTTTGGAAATACAGCATACTCTTTACAGAAGCCTGCATACTGGAGAATGCCCAAAACATCACCTTAATAAAGTGTTTTTGGTCTAAGTTTTTTTGGTGTTAGTTTTTTTGGTGTGAGTTTTTTATTGTAACAACTAAAACGATACGGTAAACCAAGCAGGTTTCAGCTATTCGGCGTTCATTACGTTCAGTCAAGAACATTTTGCAGAGTTCAAGACGGTGAAATTGGTTATACTGGACTATTTATATTTATAAATTATATATAGTGTTTTATAAATATAAACAACTTTCGGCTGTAGGCATGCAATTTGTACTATTATGTGTTTTTGATATATATTTTAAAGTTAAATTTACTTCCTCTTCGTTGAGAATCGCAATTTTTCGTTTCGCAATTTTTAATTTCAAACATTATTAGCCCAGTTGGTTGAGGTAATAAGATAAATTTATTTAAAAAAAAAAAATTTTTAGAGAAAGGAAGAAAAACGTGGTGTATCAACACAGGCCAAATTTTTTACTTGAAATTGAAGCCACTTGTGATAAATAAAAAAAATGATATTGTAGGAATAATTTATCTTTATTTAATATATTTTACGCTAATATCCATTTCGACCTTGAAACTCGTTAACCGTTTTTTTTTTTTTACGTGGTTGATTCCCCAGAATATATTCCACCGATATCTATTAGGGAAAATGCTAAAGTAAGCAAAGTATTAATGTGCACAGAGGTTAAATTCGATGATTTTGACCTTTCTTTGTTTAAAAAACAGCTTTTTATTTAGTATTATTGAGTTATTCAGTGTGTACAGACGGTAATCATGGAACACTCAAAATTGCTATTTCGATATTTATTACTTTTATTGTTTGATTTGAAAAAATCTGTTGCCAAAACCACTCAAACACGTGTAGAAGCCTATGAAGATGCTGCACCATCACATTCCAATTGTCGATTTTTGTTTCAATTTTTCAGTCCAGACGTCAATTGAACAAATTGAACGATGCATTGTTTGAAGAAAGACAAGCAATAACAGTTAACAGACGTAAAGTCATCCTCTTGCATGACAACGCTCGGTCACACATGGCAAGAGTTGTATAGGATACACCGTTGGAACTCAAATGGACAGCCCAGGTGCTCCTAGCATATTCATCCAACAAAATGCCTTTTGATCACCACTTGTTCAGATCGATGCAGCACGACTTGGCTGGCACACGGTTTCCAAATGCTGAAGATGTACGAAAAATCGATCACTGCCAAAAAACACGGTGTCGCCATGTTGTCAGAGAAATAGAAAAAAATTATAGAAAATGATAGAAGATAGTTTGATTACTATATATTGCACCAATGTTTCAAATGAAAAAGTTATCAAAATACATTCACCGCCATCATCGTCCTTGGAGAACTACACGACGAAAATGGAGGAGCAAACAATCAAATACCTAGTTATGCAGCGGTATCACTTATTTGTAGAGATATCAAAAAGAGAAAAATATATGAAATTTTTTTCTATTATTTATTAAAAGTAATCTTAAGATCTCTCTTTATTTAGTCCTATCAGAAATTATGTTTTTCCTACATATCTATGGCCATGTAAAATCTTTATTCGTTCATCAACTGACGACGTCGAATACATTAAAAGCAATGGATGCACTCATAAAGAAATTTACCAGTTATCAGGTTATTAACCTTTGAGAAGAATTCAGTGTGTCTTTAACGTATACCGTACATTTAAAAAACAAACAAAATAAGCAAGAAAAGATACGTAGACGAATTCTTGAAAAATTACATCTTTTTAAACTTTATTTTTACGTTGTATTATTTGAAATGCGTCCGCCTAGGCGATTTGCGTAACGAAAATGATACAAATTGCACATGAGAAAGCGAGAACAATACTCTAACCCAACATTTGGCTGATCAATTTCGAAAGCAAAGAATAAATTTTGAGAAAAATTCTCTACTCGCACCAACGATATGGAATGGTTATTATTAGAAAAAACCAAGGAACGTAAACTTTTAGAAGTTATGGAAACTGAAAGTAAGTTTTTGGTGACTTCACTTTCATTCTATTTGTTTTATTTTTCTCTCGGTAACTCTAAATTGATTATGTGCCTATCAATTGGAAAGAGTTGTCAGGCGTAATATGTATCTTACTGAATTAGGTTGAACTCCTTTCATACTTACAATGAAATGCAAGGTTTCAATGCGCAAATGGTAGCTATCGTTTATGGAGAAGTAAGCTTTCCGTTCAAAGTATTAGTTTTGTTGTGAAAAATATATTTTTAACGTATTGCGGCGAGTCCTTCACTATGTTTGCTTCAAGTTTTTGCGAATTGTCGGAATGCAAGCAGAGACATGTTTTGCAGAAATTACTTTAGTTATCATTTAATCGGTAAATATGCTGGTCTTTTCTATATTAGAGGCTGCTTTGAGGCGCAGCAACTGGATTTATATTACTACGAAATTCTTCAAATTCCATTTGAAATAAAGCCTGAGGCTGTTTCGCTAGTCGAAACTATAGCTCCTCCCGATTTTATTATAAACTCCTCCATGGGCACGAGTGATGACAATGTAAGTTAAGATTTATATGTACGTCACAGGGGTTGTATTAAATGTGTTTAGGCTTACTTTTTTCCTTACATCATTTTCAACAACTCAACAACCTACAATTACAATTATAATATCGGCACTAGCCGCATTTTTTCGTTGTGTTTATTATATAGACACATAAGAGACAAATTTATTGGCTTGGTCCACCTTAACGCAACATCTAAAAAAAAAAGAAAAGTATTCCCTCCTTACTTGGTTTTTGCGATATTCTTGACAACCGGTTCCACCTTTTATTGTGCATTGACGTTGTTGTTAATAAAGCTAAACACTTTCCCCTTTTTGTAACCGCAAGAGAAACTGTTCAGTAACCTAATTATATGAATTCTTAGATACGCTTCGATTGTTTAGTTTACGTTTTATTAAAGTCATACCAACTTCATTGCACCTACTCTAAAGCAGATTGTCCCATTTGTGTTGCGCAAACTTTGGTTCTTAGCTTTAACTTAAACATTGTTGAACAGTCTTAAAGAGTCTTGAACACTTCTAAACACTTCAAAATTGAGCAGAGTTAAACATCAAAACCTTATTAAACATTATAAAACAGTCTTATAACATTATAAACAGCCTCACACACTTTTAACTACTTAAAAATTGAGCAGAGTGAAGCAACAAAACCTAATTAAACCTTATTAAACATTATTAAACAGTCTTTAACAGTCTTAAACACTTTTAACCACTTCTAAATTGAGAGGAGTAAAACATCAAAACCATATTAAACATTATTAAACATTATAAAACAGTCTTATACAGTCTTAAACAGTTTAAAAACTTCTAAACACTTCAAAATTGAGCAGTGTTAAACATCAAAACCTTATTAGAAATTTTCCAACATAATATAAAAATTCTTATACAGTCTTAAACACTTTTACCTACTACAAAATTAAACAGAGTTAAACATTAAAACCTTATTAGACATTATTAAACATTATAAAACAGACTTATACAGTCTCAAACAGTCTTAAACACTTCTAAACACTTCCAAATTGAGCAGAGTTAAACATCAAAACCTTATTAAACCTTATTAAGCGTTATTAAATAGTCTTAAACACTTCGAAACACTTCAAAATTGAATAGAGTTAAACATCAAAACCTCATTAAACATTAATAAACAGACTTAAACGGTCGTAAACACTTTAAAACTGAGCAGAGTTAAACATCAAAACCTTATTACACTTTATTAGACATTATAATACAGTCCTAAACACTTCTAAACACTTCAAAATTGAGCGGAGTTAAACATCAAAACCTTATTAAACATTATTATACAGTCTTAAGCAGTCTTCAACACCCTTAAATGCTTCAAAATTCAGCAGAGTTATATATCAAAACCTTATTAAACCATATTAACATTATTAAACAGTCTTAAACAATCTTAATTAGTCTTAAACAGATTTAAACACTTCAAAACACTTCAAAATTGAGCAGAGCTAAACATCAAAACCTTATTAAAC